>NW_015165862.1:313222-361574 GCF_001447785.1 Gekko japonicus | reverse complement strand
GGGGGGGGTCATTGTTAAGACATGCTGGGCCCTCTGCATTTGCAGCTTTACTTTGAGAAAACCTTCCCACCAAGAAAAGTTGTGGGGTAACAATTTCAAGGGCGCTATCTCCCCAGAAGTATGGAATGTACTCACAGATTTGGGTGGTGTTTCTCTGGGTGTAGAAGTTGAAATTCTGGCTGTGGAAGATTGAGCTTCACTCATCTTTAGGCAGTAGTAGGCACACTGCAGGGACTCACAAGGTTAATTCCTTCCCTCAGGCTGTGCATATGGGGGCGGGAGACTTGAAAGCAATCCTTTAATCACCAATCGAATATCCTGTCCTGGCTTATTATACTAACAATTGTTCTTGGTACTCGTGACCACTGAAGAAGGACTATTGGGCCAGAGGGCATCTGATGGTGGTCTTATTTGTATGCCATCAACCTGTGGATATTGATTTGTATTATTTAATGTGACTGAGGCGTACTTGGTCTGGTTGTTTCTATCTAGAGTCTATATCCCAAGCCTGTGTTTTAAATTTGTATTTTAAGTGCAGTGCACAATAAATTGATTTATTTTGTTTAATTCGTTTGTTAACTTTGTTCCTGCTCAACCTTTGTAGAATCATAGAATTACAGAGGTGGAAGGGGCCACAGATGCCATCTATTTATTTATTGATTTATTTTTGGATTTATATCCCACCCTCCCCGAAGGCTCAGGGCGGCTAACAAAGAGGCACAAGTGCCAAAGTTAAAACAGATAAAAGCAGACTAAAACAATGCAATACAAAACACTAAAATGTCGATGCTCTACATGTCACAGAATCATTAGTTGCAAGATGGGGTTCTGGAAAAAGTTATTAATTTCAGACCAACGACTTACCTCCTAGCAGCACAACCATCCCATCTTCATCCAGGGACGTCTCGCACCCCATTTAATACCCGCACAATTGATGGTCGAGGTGCGATAATGGGGGGTAATGATGATGGAATAGTGGTGGCGGCCAACCCCCTGCTCAATGCAGGATCATTAGATGCTTAGAGCATCCCTGACAATTGTTTGTCCAAGGTGGGCAGCCGTTTCGGTTTAAAGCAATAGAACAAAGTTAGAGTCCAGTGGCTCCTTTAAGACCAACAAAGTTTTATTCAAGGTGTGAGCTTTTGTATGCACGCACACTTCATCAGACGATGAAATGGAATTACTTATCATGGTTGTATGTATAGGAGTGGTTTGTTAAATTAGCATGCAAAATGGTGAGGACACTTTTTTAACAGATCAAAAGAATGACAAGCTTAGTTCTGTTTCAGTTCAACTTGGGGGGGGGGGACAACATAGGTAATAAATATGTTAGAACTGGAGATTGATGTGCCCTAATTTGTGAGAATTCCATCCTTAGACCCCATCCATCTCCTTTCAAGCACGGAGGTGAATTTTACAGCATATTGGCTGCGTAGAGTATTTTCTTTGTCCCCAAAACAAAGAACTGCATTTAAATCTACCATTCCAAATTACATTACATATTCAATTAAATTCTTAATTGCTGAGAGTAGTAATAACATTTTGCTTTAATAAAACATGGAGTTAACTGACAGAATCCTTTTCCTGGGGTAGAGAGTTATGTCAGAGGTCAACAAGATATTGCATTGTATTACAATCAATATTATATACTATCTCAAAAAGAAAAGAAAAACATCAAAAATAGGGGATGTATAGCCCTTCTTGATGAGAATACATATGTGAGGATTGAATGAGTTAGCATGTGTAATGGGATAAGAAACCAATATCCCTGTTAAGTCCTGGCGGGGTCTTTGTTCCGAGTGTTGTAATAACTTGTAATTCAGCTATTTCCCTTTCCATTCTGTTCCTGACATTCCTTTGCAATAAAACAGCTACTTTGGGGTCAGCCATTGAATGTCCTGGAAGGTTGAAGTGTTCCCCTACAGGTTTCTCGGTCTTGTGATTCCTGATGTCTGATTTGTGTCCATTTATCCTCTGGCGTACGTAGGGTCTGTCCTGTTTGTCCTATGTAGAGAGCCGAAGGGCAATGCTGGCATTTAATGGCATATACAGTGTTAGAAGATGAGCAAGTGAATGCGCCTGAGATGGTGTAGTTAGTGTTGTTGGGTCCAGTGACTGTGTTGGCAGGGTGTATGTGGCAGCAAAGTTGGCATCTGGGTTTATTGTAAGTTCTGGTACCGGTGTCTGTGTTCAAATTAGATGGTGCATAATTGTGGGTGAGGAGTTGTTTGAGATTGGGGGGCTGTCTGTGTGCAAGAAAAGGTTTACCTCCCAGTATTTGTGAAAAAGAACTGTCATTGTCCAGTAGAGGTTGTAAGTCATTGATGATGTGTTGAACTGTTTTGAGTTGAGGGTTATATGTGACCACAAGGGGTGTTCTGTCATAGGAAACAAGCTTGGGAATTAAAATTATGACCTGTGCAAAGCTTCCTTTTTCGGAGTAAGGCCCTGGTCCATCTTGCCTCCTGAGACTGGCTGTGTGGCTCTCCTGAATCTTAGGTAGGGGTTTTCCATCTCACCCAATCCTTTTAGCTGGAGATGCTGCAGGCTGAACCTGGGTTAGCTGGAGATGCTCTGCCACTGCTTAGCGGTCCCCACATGGTCTGGTCCACACACCCGCATACATAGCTTGATTATTTGATGCTTAGAGTCCGACAACCTGAATGTGGCGACTGGCTTTGCTAGTGAGTGTTGGCTGCCACAGCATCTGGGTCTGTGTAGGCCTGTGGTGGGGCCTAGGTTGTTCTTCACGGTTGCTTGTCCACTCATGGCAGGCACATAGCAAGACTTCTTCCTCTTCTTCTTCCTCTTCTTCTCCTTCTCTCCCCCCCCCCGCTCCTCCTCCTCCTCCCAGTCCACAGAAGCCTCAGGTTTCTAGGAGCTTCCACCCCCAGAGAGCATTTCTTAGTCTAGAGGTGGCAAATGTAGGACATTGTTTTTGTTTCTTATTTCTTATTAACACCCTGGCTCGTCAGAGTCCACAGGATGACTGACAGCCACCAAATGAAAACACTGCCCCCCCACATACACATGCATGTCTCTCTGTATTTCTGTGTGTCCATACACACACACACACACACACACACACACACACACACGGGTTGCCGAGTAAAAATAACCTACCGGTGGGGGAGCCGTCCCTCGATGCGCGCCCGCCAGTACGTCACCAGAAGGGATGCATGACGTTGATCACGTTGAAGGCGTGGCCCCGATCATCTGAGGGAAAACCATGGAGTTTTCCCTCCGACGATCGGGGCCACGCCCCCAACGTGATTGACGTGGTTGCGTCACCTCTGGTGACACAGCCACGCTGTGCTTTGGGGGCCGGAGTTCCCCCTGGGGTCCGATTCCGCGGCGGCGGAAATCGGGCCTCCGAAGTGGGGGTTTACCCGCCCCCCGCCCCCACTTGGCAGCCCTAACACACACAGACATACACACACGCAAATCAAATTGGCAAAATAACCAGCCAGATCAGGCAGAAGCAAATATAATGGTGGACATGGGTCCCCAAAGCTCCTGTCTCAAGGAGAACCAAGCCGGAAAGTTTCTGGGAATGAACAGGGAGTTCCAGAGTCTCCACACCATTGCTAAAAATACCGTCTCCTGTATAGCCCCCCCCCCAATGAGACTGGGGCACAAGGAGAAGGGCCTTTGAAAAGACCTCGAGATGCAGCTAGACTCCTCGGAGTGTGCGCCCTTGAGGGGTCCCTGGCCAGGCTCTGGCAGTGAGGCCCCTTCACGCCCCGTGGCGTCCCTCTCTCAGTTGCCCACTCTGTGCCATGGCGGCAGAGGTGGTTAGGCGCGTTGGCTTCTTTGCCTGTTTCCCATCTTGCCCCAAATATTCTGAAGCTGACAGATCTTTGGGAGTCACTTTGTAGACAAAATGGCTCACACCAATGTTCCCTCTAAGCTGTGGAGTCCTGTGAGCAAAAATTCTACTTTGTGAGCTACTGGCATTAAAGTTGTGAGCGAGTGATTTGGCTACTGCATAAATTGGTTCGCTCTGGAGCCATCCTTCCTGAGCTAAGACAAAAATATGTGAGCCGGATGCTAAAAAACTGTGAGCTAGCTCACAGTAACTCAGCTTAGAGGGAACACTGGCTCACACCCTCCTTAATTTACCAGTATTTATTTATTTGGACTTTTACCCCGCCCTCCCGCCGAAGCGGCTCAGGGCGGCTTACAACAATTTAAAACAACATACAATATAAAACCAGCACTTACAGATATAAAATACAATAAATACAGTAAAACTAAATAAATACGGCAGCGTCCTGTGGTGAAGTGCTAGTGTGACCCAGCCGGGTCAGCTTAGAGGGAACACTGGCAGTGACGGCTGTTCCATGCCCAGAAGATGACAAAAAAAAACCCTGCAGGATCCCTGGCCAAACTGGCCTGGAGAAAAATTGCTTCCTGACCTCAAAGTGGCGATCAGCATTTCCCTGGGCATGTAAGAAATGGCCACAAGAACTAAACACCGAGGCAACCCTTCTTGCCCTCGGTCTGCATTCTCTTGTTCTACTTCTGGGTGGTATCCAAATGGAGTGCTGTGCATCTGTCCCACTTGACAAGTGGGTGGGTAGGTGGGGGTGTGCATGGTGTTTCCCCTGGTTTGTCCTGACAGTGGTCCTGAGATTTGCCTGCAGGCTGCTCCGCCCGTTTCTCCCTGCACGGCCAAGGCTCTCCCATCGAGCCACAGCACTTCCCCATAGAGCCACCAGGCCTGTGCCTCTCTAGTTCTGGTGGGCGTTGTATACAGAACAGGAAGGGGACAATGAGGGCCTGGACACATCTCTGTGTATAAATGATTTGAGTAGTGCACAGGAGCATGGCCGTGGGCTTTTTGCCTGCCAAGGGAAGTATAATCTTGGCTAACTGGGTTGGGTTGCTGGGACTCATTCTGGTGTCTGCTTCAGAGACAAGACAGCTGCTTCCCTGACCTTGCTTGACGGGGGGCTGGTGCCCAGGAAAGAAGTGGGAAGGAGGAGCAGTGAGCCAAAGGCAATGGGAACAGGGCCAGGGAGGTTTTGGCAACATGGGGAGTGACTCATTGGCTGCCTCTCAATGGCTGCCTCTGCTGGTGGCCTGAAAAGGTCCTGGAAGGGCCTGCGGAGTGAGCCAGTCATGACCTGGTGAAGCTGTGTGTGTGTGTGTGTGTGTGTGTGTGTGTGTGTGTAGGGATGGGGCAGGGCTCCCTTGGTTCCCAGAATGGGCTCCATTGGACTGAGCTGTGGAGGCCTCTGGGATGGCTTCTGTTCTCCAGGGTTCAGAAGCCAGACAGGGTCTTCTATCTATCTATCTATAAAAGAAAGTCCCCTCATCGTAAAACCAACGCCCAGGCCAAACCGCTGGACCTAGAGACACAAAATTCGGGGAGAGTGCTCCAACTGTGGCGTAGGTGCTCGCTAAGAAGGGATTTTTAGAAATTCGACAAAAGGTGTAAACTGTGCTCCCCCCATTGATTCCTATGTGGCTGCCAGGCTGCTGCCTCCTTGCACCCCCCACTCTCTGATTTGTCAGCTGCAGAGCTCAGTGTTTTGAGGTTAAAAACCCCTCAACAGTTATAGGAGACTCCAGAGAGCTAATGACAGTTGGGGAAATCAGGAATGGCCAACAACCACCTGTGAGGTGCAGTAATGCTGCAGGCCCAGCCTCACTGATGGCTTCCAACACACTCCCCCCACCTCCTACACCTAACAGGCGGTTGTCTGTCAGGTGCAGCAGCGGTTGCAGGGTGCTTAAAGCCACGAGGGAGTCTGCCCCAGCAGTAACACTGATTCTGCCAGCCGTACTTCCACAGTGGCTTCTAATACTCCTCCCCCTCCCCCTCCTACACTGGACAGGCAGCTGTTTGTCAGGTGTAGGAGAGCAGCTGGGATGCTTACAGCCACCGGGGAGGTTTGCTCAGCAGGATTGCCTTAGCACTGCTGCTGGCCCAGCCTCCCCAATGCCTTTAAATACAATCCTCTTAACACCAGACAGGCTGGTGTCTGTCAGGTGTAGGAACAGGGCCACGGTACCTTAATCCATCAGGGATTAAATGAGAAACATTTTTGTAAAAAAAAAGGGGGGGGTTACCCTAAGGGGGTAAAAAGGGGGCAAAATGTGTTCCCCCAATTGTTAGAAGAGACTGCACACAGTTGAGGACAGTTACAGAAATCAGCAATTAAAGACTCCTGAACAGACATTTTTCAAAAAAGCCAGCATGGCAATTGAGTTAATGAATGTTCATGGGGAGATAGTAAAGTACCTTTCTAGCAGCCATTTTGATGTGTGCCTCCCTCATGAACCTGAAGAAATGTCCACCGTATCACCACTCCCTCACACCAACTCCCCCTCAACCTCTCACCTCTTACTAGGGTTGCCAAGTGCTTTTTGAGCGGCAGTGGGGGACTCCCGGCTGGCGGCTGGAGTGCAGGCATGCGCGCACTGCGGGCACGTCACCCGGAAATGACGTGATGATGCCGGGCATACTGGGGGCGAGGCCACGACCATCCGAGGGAAAACCATATAATTTTCCCTCGGATGACTGTGGCCCCGCCCCCAGCGTGCCTGGCGTGGTCACGTCACTTCCAGGTGACGTGCACGTCATGGTGGGGCTCCCCCTCGGGGCCTGATCCGCCGCTGGCGGGGAACGGGCCTCTGGGGCAGGGGTTTCCCCGCCCCCCGGGGGGACTTGGCAAGCCTACCTCTTACTGCCTCCAAGAAAGCTCCTGGCAAACATTGAGCCAGATACACCAATGCTACAAGGAGGAGGCAACTTAGGAATGTGGCAGAGACATTTGCACATAGTACTCCTGCAGGGCACTGAGCTGACCCTGAGGTGCTCAGAACAACACAGTCTCCATATGAGCAAAACAATCCAGGAACGCAAGTAGAGAGGCCATCACTTTCGTGGAAGGTGGCAGGAGTTGACGTAACAGACGACTGCTTCTTAAATGGACGGTTCTAGGTTGCCTGCTCCAGAGTGAGCTCACCAAGCAGCCTGGTGATCCTAGCACCTGAGGGCAGAACCACCCATGTGGTCTACAGAGAGGTCCTTCAGTAGAGAGAGAAAAAAGTACGCATGTCTCACTTCATTTCTTACACTACAATCTTCTCCGTTAGAATTCCTACAAGAAATGTCACATTTCAAATTTCACATCATCAGTATTATAACTAGATTTACGGAACTTAAACACCGTAGCGAAGCACAGGTAGCAGGCTAGTTAGATGCATATAATTTAGGGTTTCAGCTATGGTGTCCAGCGGCGCTTGATTTTCTTCTCCCATTTCAAGGAGAGCTGCAAACTTGACCTCTCCCTAAGCAGCTCTCCGAACATTTCTCATTGAGCTTGCTTCTCCTTTCTCCACTTAACAGTGTGATTCAACATGGGTCCATGCCACTCTTGCCTGGCCAACTGTTTTCTTTTCCTTAGAACTTCCATGGATTTCTTAAAAGCTAAGGCATAGCTAATGGGTGGTGAGTGATCCCAAGTGTGCACAGGAGATCCCTTGCTGGATCCACCCCAGGTCTGTTTTGAAAAAATTCCAGCATACAGTATTCCACTAAAAACTAGTCCCCCCCTGAAGAGGGGTCTTCTCCATAGGGGGCTCTTGGGGTAGCGACAGAGATACTGGTTGGTGGAGCAGGCTGGATGAAGGTTCTCTGTCTGGCATGGGCTGAGCTGCTGTGACCCTGGGAAGCGCCAACACTGGGCCGAGGGGGGCACAGAAGGTGTGTCAGCAAGGGAAGGGGGGGTGAGGAGGGAGAGAGCCTGGGAGAGGAGCGCTGAGGAGGGAGGCGCTGGCGTGGTGAAGGAAGGGCCTGCAGGGGGGGAACGGGCAGGGAGGAGAGGTGGAGCGCAAGTCCAGATCTGCACAGGAGAGGAAGGCAGGCCACAGTTTACATCATGGATTTAAACTAAGCAGCCAAATCTTTGGCTTCTGGCTCCAGTATTGCCACAATGGCCTCCAAACATTAAACCTCCCAGTTTATCCAAAATGTAGAATATTTGGAAGTGGTGGTATTTCTTGAGCCACTCCAGAGACAAGAGTGTGCTGCACTGTGTGAATGTTGACTAACCAAATCCTTTTTTGTTACTGGAAGCGTCATTCCACTGCCAAACCTCATATAGACAACCCTGATGGCTTTCACCTCTTTTGTGCATTCAATGGTTGCCACTCTTTCTGTGTCTCTTACAACATTTAATTTGTATTTTCTGATGGGATAAATGTTGAATTTGGGGATTTCTGGTCAGCCCTGATGTCAAAACCAGATTTCTTTGTGTTGATGTTTTAGACATCACGTGAAAACTTTGGAGGAACATGCCATTCTTTTTTTTAAAAAATGACTTTTTTGTGGCAAATTGTAGAGCTATAAAATACAGCTCAATAATTGGAAACAGAAGCCTCAGGAAGAGATTTGTGGCACTACGCTGAAAAATTACTTGAGAGGCCAGAGCTGGCCATGGCCAGGAGGGCGGGGTATAAATGTAATAAATAATAAATAAATAACAAACGAAATAGGCGAATGGGCCACCTTGCTTTTTACTTGTGAATACTGTGGGAACACAATCAAAGAAGGAAATTTTTGGACCATAAGTTTATTTTATAATCACTGGGCTAGTGATTGCACTTTAAAGGTCTTATGTGCATATTTACCCTGTGCCTGGTGATTTTACTTCTGAACAATTTACTTTATGGTCCTTATTGAATCTATACTTTGTATATATTTCTGATTGTGTTTATGTGAATATAATTATTAACCATCTTGCCACATATGTATGACCTCTGAGGAAGGCCTATTTGGCCGAAACGCGTAAGGTCAACTTTTTAAACCCTTGATATTGTTATGTTTTGTATACATTGGTTGTAATTGGGCCCCTATATATGTTTTAAAATTTGTTATTATCAATAAATACATGTACCTTTTTATATGGAAAGGTTTTAATATTGGCCCTCCTTTTCACTAACCTTTGTTTGGTTCTGGAGACTACCCCTGCACGTACTCCTCTGGCTTGAATGGAAATGGTGTAGGAAAACTTCCGAGTGGATTGGGCTCTAGAGGAAAACATCAAGAACTTGGTGCCAGCATGTTGGCAGGATTCTGTTCCAGTGGTGCGGTGCAGGTCAACCAAGAGGGCCAGGGGGCAGAGATACGGCTGGCAGTGAAGCCATCTGGTCAGGGTGCTCTCAAGAGTCCATGGCCCTGACTGGTGGAGGGGAGCAGGGGGTCACCAGGATGGCTCTTCTGCCTTCAGGGATGAGGAGGATCTTTATTTTATTTATTAATTCGACTTATTATACCGCCCTAACCCCTAGGGGTCTCTGGGCGGTTTACAGGAGTGTTCTAAGAACTGTTTGACCCTAACTAAGGCCACATACTATAGGGGTGGGGATTTCCTACCAGCACCCTTGTGGTGGGCCCGCTGCGTCTATTTCTGGCTCGGCTTTCTTTCTCGACGGTTTCTGGCAACTTTTTCCACTGGGCCAGCTCCTTCATTGGTGGGACCGTTCCTCAGCTCACGCCTTCGTGCTTGCTTCAGCCTCGGCCCTGTCCTGGTCGGTTCCGCCGCGCTCACAATGCACGTTATCGTGCGCCGTCACTGGTCTCCATCGCCGTCGTCTGCCGCCAGGGATCGCTCTGCCCGATCTTTCCGCGCCACACCGTCTGGGCTCCGCCGCCGCCGCCATCGATGTTCTCGCCGCTTGCTGCTGCAACCACCACACACCTCACTAAGGAGGGGGGTGCCCCCCACCCTTCTAAGGGTGGGTACCCATTTGCCTACTCGCTTGATTTAATTGCTTTCGGGCCACTGGGTGGGCGGGAGCTGGGACTCGGGCCAGGCGCTCACCCTGGCCGCGGTGGATTCTCGAACAGCCATAGTGGCTGTTTCTGGTTGTTACTTTGGCAGGCGTTTAACCGCCTGCGCCACCGCTCCCTTAATCTTGCAGGGTTTACTCCCAGCCCTGCCGTGTGGAAGGAAGGGGAAGAAGAATTGCCAGGCTGTGGCTGGAACTGTCTCTCCTTCAGAGGATTTGGAAACAGCCAACCCTGGCAGCTCTGGCTGAAGACTGGGCACAACTTCTCTTGCTTCATCTTTCGGTTTTCATTTTAAACTGGTATTGCCAGTTAAACATTTTTTTCTGTTTCTCAAAGGGATTTTTTGCTTTGTTTTCCATTATGTTAAAGTTGGTATAGCCTTGAGAATGACCATAAAGTACCAGAAGGAAAGGCAGAAACCCTTAGTGTGGTGAGTCTGCGGATGGTGATAATACAGATCTCCCTTTTAGGGCTGTTGTAAAGATGGCAAGAAGATCATGCGTGTGTAGTGATATGAATGGTAAAGGTGCTGTGTTGAGTTAATACATTATTAAAACAAAAGATCTCCTTTCCCTCTCCATTTTCTGGTTGCCCATCAAGACGAGGGCAGAGCAGAATGGGAGTAGTAGTTTCATGGTGGTCATTCATGCAAACTGTAGCCCCTAGTTGTTGCAGCAGAATCTTTTGAGAAAAACCAAGTTGGGTGCACAAAGGAATGTGGTTTGGAGTTTACAGGGGGCACTGGACCTCGGCAAGGCTTGGAAATTTGAAAAACTGATGCCAAAAACATTCTTTGGGTGGAATGTCAGAAAAATGAGTGAGCATTTCATTAACTATGTAATCTTTTTAGATCACTTCATGAGCGATTCTGGTGGCTTTGGAAATGCCGTTTTCTAACAGTTGGGCTCCTTGCAGGGACTGAGGCCAAGCCAGCCAGCCAGGGACCCAAGTTCAGCCCCCCCCCCCCCCCCCCCCCCGCCTCCACGAGAAAGGGTGGAGGGGAAATGGGGGGGGGGGGGGGCTTGTCTGACAGCCTTTTTAATGTATATTAACCGTTGTCTCCTCCTGGACTGTTATTCTTGACTTATTACAACAGGTTTTTAAAATTAAGAATATTTGGCACAACCCCCGTTAGAGACTAGAGTCAGCAAGATTTCAAGGGGGTTTGAAATTGGCTCAGATATGTCTGCAGTTTTATGTACATTCCTCTTTATTAAAGGGCTGGTTGTAAATTAAGCCTTTTAATTTCCTGACTGAAAGCTTTGACTGGCCTGTCCTTAGCAAATGGTTAACCACATGGGGCAGGGGGCAGGCCTGAAAACGAATCAAAGCTTGGGCTATTGGGTTTTTTTTTTTTTTTTTGGCAGGGTAGGGAAAAGATGGAGGTACTGGAAGGATAATAGAAACAGAACACAGAGAGAAATTGGAAGAAAATAGCCAAAGTGGGCCAAGGGCAGTTTTGATGGGCCTCAGGTGAGCTTTTTCTTCATCTTCAAAAAGTTGCCGTTGTGCCGTTCACCTTCAGACAACTTCCTTTTCAAGGGCCCCACGTTTGTTTCACAGATCTTGCTTAGGGTTGCCAGACCCTCAGTCCGGGTGGGGGGGTCCCCCATTTTTCGGGGCTTAGATCTGCTGCTGGCCAGCGGGAGAAGCCCCGCCCCTGAAAAAGGGACATTGCTGGGCGACATCCCCGACACAGTGACATCACCTGGAATTGATGTCATCATGTCACCAAAATTGGGGGTGACACTCTAGGTTTTTGGGCAAACTCTATGGTTTTGAAGGCAAAAAACTAGCCCCAAAACTAGAGGGTCATCCCCCCGATGTCCCCAATGGTATGATGTCACTTCCAGGGGACATCATCATGCCACACGCACTTTGCAGACATGGCAGAAGATCCTGGGCAGGACCTGGGAGCCTAGTTTATTTTGATTGTCCAAAAGGCCAAGCTGGACCAATCAGATCTGAGGGATGACCTCCTGGTTCCATCAGCCCCCTAGCTGATTAGCTTAATACCTAGTGGTACTGTTAGATCGCCGCTAACAAAGGTCCAGAGAGTGATTTCAGCAAGTGATTCAGCTTTATTGAAGTAACCAACAAGCACTCAAACGCATTCATAACCAGAACAGATTAACATTGGGAGCTTGGCTCCTTTTAAACATTCCCGGGCTAATGTAGCCACGCCTATTTACAAATAACAACCAATAAGATTGTGTGGATAAGGACCAATGAGAGTTCTTCCCGCTCAGGGGATAGGCCTGCTGTGATTGGTCGCTGTTCTGAAGCGACCAATAGTTGTCAGTGCTGCTGGAGCCTTGGCCGGCTCGAAGCTTAACATGGGAGGTGGATTAGGCGATTCATGTAATACTGTCAGTACATTACAGGTACTAAGGCAGTCTTCCCACTTTGTAGATTCTTTTGCTTGGAGTGTGTGTGCAAAAATATGCCCCCAACACAGCAGCAGCAAGTGATGTGGGGAACAGGTAGGAATGGCGTCCGCACACCTCTCATTCTGCTCCGCTCCTCCTACCAGGGGTGTGATCGTGGCAGGACCCCCACGGTGGCCCTGACTCCCCTTCCCCACAGTTTCCTATTGAGCCATTTTGTACTGCTACAGCACACCTTGGTAGAGAAAGGGAGAAGGGGGTGGTTTTTTTGAACCCACCATTTTGAAAGCGGAGCTTCGCTCTCCTCCCTTTCCTCCTAGTACCAACAGAGGGCATGTCCACTTGGACTCTCCCCCAAGACCCACTCCAAAGATTCTAGTGAGAACCCAAAGAAAATAAGGGTTTATTTCTGCCTCTAGTTTGAAGGAGAAAGCCCTGGGAACATCGTGAGTTGCATTATTTTGAATGTTCCTGTTTAATGCTGGGGCTTTCTGCTTTCCATGCAAAAGACACAGGCTGCCTCATGCAAAATTTGAGGTGAATTTGGAGAGTTTAAGTGTACTAACTGGGATAAAATATTAAAAAGAGAAAAAAAGGCCTTGTCTGCTTAAAGGAAGTTCTTACCATAGAGTTCCTGGAGATTCCTAGAGCTACCCAGAAGTGAAGAAGGATTGCTCTAGGAATCACTGGAAATTTTACTGTGAGGACTTACAGATGGTGACTGAGTTACATAAAATGTTTTAGTTATAACCAAGGAACAGCTAGTACTTGTGTTGTTGAATGGGATTCTTGTAAAGTTTCCATTAGAGGAAGGATTATTGCATATGCTTCTCGTAAGAAGAAACAGAGAAAGAGAAGAAACTAAAGAAGAGCCAGTTTGGTGTAGTGGTTAAGTGTGCAGACTCTTAACCTGGGAGATCTGGGTTTGATTCCCCACTCCTCCATTTGCAGCTGCTGGATGACATTGGGCAAGCCATAGTTCTGTCAGAGCTGTTCTTGAAAGAGCAGTTCTTTAAAGAGCTCTCTCAACCCCACCTACCTCACAGGGTGTCTGTTGTGGGGAAGGGAAAGGAGATTTGAAGCCACTGTAAGACTTCTTCGGGTAATGAAGGGCAGGGTAAAAGTCCAATCTCCTCCTCTTCCTCTCTTTCTTCTTCTTCTGTTAACATACTTAAATCAGTTTGTTATATCTCCCACACTGAGTCCATTTTGGGAGCTGCAAAAGGTTAAATATGAATTAAACAACATATTGTTAGCAAAAGAAGATTATGCGTTAATTTTTCATCACCAGTCGTTATTGGGAAAGTGGTATGAGACCAGGTAACATCTTAGCACACCATTTAAAGCAACAATAGAACAAAAATTGTATTCCTCTGATCAAAGATGAGAAGAATAAAATTTATACTGCCTGTACTGAATAAATTTACAGTTTCACGTGTTCTATTCTGAATTGTACAGTAAAGGAAAGAACTCTTCGAAAAAGATTTAGAAGCATTTATTTTCCCACCATGATCTTCCTTGTTTAAATGTTACTGAACAACAGCTTCTTGCTGAACATTTGTGTATAGATGAAATTAAGGAAGTAGTGATAAAAATGAATCCTGGAAAATCTCCAGGACCAGATGGGCTGCCTAGTAAATGATATAAAATCTTTTCAGATTTTTTAATCCCCAAATTATATCAATTGAATAATGAGATTTGAGTCTGGTTCACTGTCATTGGTGCTATATGATGCTTGTATTACTGTGATTCCAAAACCTGGCAAAGACCATGCTCAGTATTCAAATTTCTGACCTATTTATTTGATGAATGTAGATGCTGAAATATTAACTGACATTCTTGCTAACAGACTTCAAAAGATTGTTAAAACCTTGGTATGTGTAGGCCAGGTAGGGTTTACGCAAGGTAGGCAAGGCTCTGATACTCTTAGGTCGGTCATTCATTTGAATGCTTAAAAAAGTAAGAGATCTGATCAAGCAGTGCGATGTGGTATCTAAAAAGGCAAGTGCAATTTTGGGCTGTATAAACAGAAGTATAGTGTTCATATCACGCAAAGTGATGGTATCACTTTACTCTGCTCTGGTTAGATCTCACCTAGAGTATTATGTTCAGTTTTGGGCATCACAATTTAAGAAGGATATAGACAAGCTGTAACGTGTCCAGAGGAGGACAATGGAGATGGTGAGGGGTCTGGAGACAAGTCCTATGAGGAAAGGTTGAAGGAGCTGGGTATGTTGTAGCCTGGAGAGGAGATGACTGAGAGGTGATATGATCACCATCTTCAAGTACTTGAATGGCTGTCATATGGAGGATGGTGTGGAGTTGTTTTCTGTTGCCCCAGAAGGTTGGACCAGAACCAACAGGTTGAAATTAAACAGAAAGAGTTCTTCCTCACTTCCTGACAGTTAGAGTGGTTCCTCAGTGGCCCTCTTCTGGGCATGTTGTTGTTGTTGTTCAGTCACACAGTGGAGTCTGACTCTTCATGACCCCATGGACCACATCATGCCAGGCCCTCCTGTCTTCAGCCATCCTCCGGAGTTTGCTTAATTTCATGTTCTGGGCATAGAGCTGAGGTTACTGGGAGTGTGGGAGGAGGTAGTTGTGAATTTCCTGCATTGTGAAGGGGGTTTGACTAGATGACCCTGGAGGTCCTGAAATTGCCGTCCTTTCACATGATGGTGAAAAAGCCTTAGACAAAGTATATTGCTGTATTGACTAAATTTGTCTTTCCTTACAAATTTTTTGAAATGGATTAGAAATCTTTATTCATCTCCCAGATCTAGAGTCCTGACTCCTGACTAACGGTATCTTTTCTGCCCCATTCCCCATTGCTGGGGGGAGGGGGTGAATTAGACAAGGTTATCTGTCTCCTCGTATTTTTAAAAAAGTATTTTTATTTAAATAAAGTTCTTTTGAGATCAGCTTTTTTTCATATTTATGACTCCCACCCTTTCCCTCCAGCTTAAGGCCCAGAAGCCCAGCCAGTTCGTCTGGTGAGCGCCCTTCACTGCCATGATATTCCTGATGCACTGCTAAGTGCTTCTGGACATTGTGCAAAAGACAGAGATAGGTGGCAGCCTGGAAATGCATTACTTTTGCATTACTTTTCACTGGTTACCCGATGAATGCAGGAGGCTTCCTTCAAGTACTGATAAGCCGCCATGTCTTGGTATGAACGGCCAGCCCCCCTCTTTTGTATAACGAAGCTCATGCAAGAGGGAACAGAAAGCATGCAGCAGCAACCCCGGTGCCCCCATCTTCACCCCCCTTCCTCTTGTTTCTAGTTTATGTTTGGAACGTCTGGCTTGTACTATCAATCAAAACAGCAACATTCATGGCTTTGTCCCTTACTCTTTGGAACTTAACATTATTCTTTGTGCAGGTGATCTTTTATTGAATCTCAGTCTTCCATTCCTGTGTTAATGGACATGATTAATAATTCTGGTGATTTGTCTGGCTATTTGATTAAGTGGACAAAATCTGCGTTGATGCCATTGGAAGACAATATGTTACAGTTTGTTTACTTATGGACATTTTTGGCGATGTCCAGATGTCATTACTTACCTTGGAATATTGATTCCTAGAGAAACGAAGCACATGATTATGCTGAATTTTAATGTTGATCTCTGATATATTCTTGGATTTGGATAGATGAAGAACTCTTCTTTATTAGGTAAAGGAAATACATTCAAAATGAATTTTATACCTCAGATTTTATATGTTTTACATGCAATTCCTTTGCCTTGTAGATGTATCCATAAAATCAGCACTTTATCTTGGAAATACATGTGGGGTTCCTTACAGCCTTGGATTTCTTTAAAGAGCATGTAACATCATTTAATGAAGGAGGATATGGTTTTCCTGATCTTAATTTGTATCATCAGGCATATTTGTTAACTTGTACTAATTATTGGGATTGCTTCACTCTGTCCATCCATCTTGGGCTATTTGGAAGATTCTTGTCTGGTGCCCTTCTTTAAATTATTGTTGTTGTTGTCATAGACCAACAATCAATACGATACAGATAAATAACTGATCAAAGAACAGTAAAATTATAATAGCATCTAAAATTATAAATAGGAATCTAAAAAGTTTAAAATACAGAAATGGTAAAATTAATATTAAGATCAGAAATTAAAAATAAATCTAGGCCTATCTGTACTTTATCTCCTTCCTACTTCGGTACACCAAACAACCAAATTCGGCGACCATCCTAGTCAGCTTTTGATTATCACCTTCTATTACGACCTGGGTAGGAGTTAACAATAGGCTTAATCAAAACTTCCCTAATGTTATGATATATACTATAGTCAAAAATTACATGTGCCAATGTTTCATCAATTCCCATCCCACTTATACAACTTTTCCTCAGTGATCTAGTAACTCTGGCCTCCAATATAGCTGAGGGTTATGCATTATATCTTACTAGGGTAAAATTCTTCTATGATTACAGATATCTGATGTAAGGTCTCAAATTTATCTTGTCAACTGTATTTACATCAAATACAGGGCTCCTAATCCTGCTCATATCCATCTGTCATTCAACATCTAATATTCTTTGTTTTAGAACTGATCTAGCCTGAGCATATCCCAAAGGGAGTATAAAATGATTAGACAAACCATAACAAACCAGTTTATCCTCTATCTTTTTCCACCATAAAGGAACAAAATTATCTTGCATCCAGGGTTCATTTCATAGAAAAGGAGGTGCAGGAGCTCATTAGCATACCTGTTATGCTTGATGTAGTTTGGTGTGGTGGTTAAGTTTGGTATAGTGGTCAGGGGTCATTTCCTTCTTGATCCTCCTCCACTCTCCAATCTAAGAGTTTCTCATCCTGGAGCTGGCAGCCCTACCCCACCTGACGGCTGGCAACACTCATCACTGGGGAGCTTCCAGGTATAGTAGGATGCAGCAACTCTGCTTATTTCCCCCCCAAGGTCTTCACACCCACTCACCCATACCCCCGTCCTCTGCGGAGGTGGGAAGATGGCGCCTGTTCCTTTTGCACCCTCTCCACCACAGGGCACCTGACCGGGTTGGGAGGGCTGCGCCCCCCTATACCCTGCCTACTCAGTGGAGAGAGAGAGGGTCCCTCTGCGTGTCACCTGGGGGGGGCTGGGCATGCCTTCTGGGGCCGATGCTGATTCTGCGGGTGGGCAGCAGTGGGGGGGGCGAGGGGGCAGCAGGGCTGGGTGGTGCCCCTCCGCCACTGGCACCCTCGGTGATCACCCAGTGGATTGGCCATTCCTGGGCTCATCTCATGGGGGGGGGGGAGGAGATAAATGCTGGCCATGGAGGCACCGCTTGCCTTGCCATTGTGTGTTTCCCAGAAAAACTGGAATTGGAACGTTGTCTGGAAAAATGACCGAATGCCCTAAATACAGTGTGATCTGATTTAGCATGTTTATTTCGACTCCTATTTAGTAAATTAATAAATGTCCTGTGTTTAACCCAAATCAAGTGTGGTTTAAATATTGTATTCAAATAAATGCGAAGTGTTACAGGAATAATTTCTATTGGAGTGGTACTTGTCACATTTGGAGACCATGGGCCGTGTCCCTTGGTGGTGGAAAGTGGCATCAAGTCTCCGCTGACCTGTGGGGGCCCCCGTGGGGTTTTCAAGGCGCACACAGGGGGTTTGCCACTGCCTGCCTCCCCGTCATGGCCCTGGTGTTCACTGGAGGCCTCCCCTCCAAATGCTGGCCGGGGTTGACTGCCCTTCGCTTCTGAGATCTGACGAAGTTGGGCTAGCCTGGCAGATCCAGGTCATGTTTTAAATTTTTATTTTAAATTTAAATTACATGTTTCAAATTTAAGAAAGGAGACCCTGGAGGCACTGAAAGCAGCTGGTACATAGAGCTTGCAATCCTAAACACACTTACTAGGGCATTAGTCCCACTGAACTCCATGGAGTATAGATCTAATTCTACCTGTTGAGGGTGGCACTGTAAATTAATCCCAAAGAACTGTGCATGGGATGCTGTGGAGTTAGTTGCCAGCTCGTCTATTCCAATGACAATTTACTCTCGTTCGGGCACTTTGTCACTTGCATTACTTGTTCATTCCGTATCAGACTGGGGATTACGCTAACCCTTCCCTCCTGGGAGAGGAGAAATAAGGTTTTGAGCTGTAGTTTTGATTTGCACTGCCAAGCCGGCAAGTGCGTAACTGGATTTTCTTTGGCTAGAGTGTGTGTGTGCTTTTATCCCCACCCCAATTCTGAGGGGTAATCACCTGAAAAACCTTAATTACGACTTTGAAGCTGCCAAGCTTGCCTAGCATTATGTTGGCAATTCTGTGTAGCGGCAAATCTTTAGAAGTGGCAGATTTTCTTCCCCATGTTTCTGCTTGCCATGGCTAATGCCCATTGATCGGTCTTCCATGAATAAGCCCAAAGCTTAAAAATAAACAAACAAACAACCTGACCTGCCCCCCCCCGCCCCAGACGTCTATCAGCTTGCAGCTACTATGCTGTGGGAATGAGTCCCTGGGTGAGTTCTCACGAGAGCTGCCTCGCAGCACAGCGCCCTTTGCCTCGACACAAACGTGTCAATTTCACACCCGAAGCTCCGGGGCTGCATTTTGACTCGGGGCTTCAACCGATTTCCTCTGCAGTTTCGTGATCCTGGTTTTTGAGGACAATGAAACTGCGGAGGAAATCGGGCGAAGCCCCGAGTCAAATGCAGCCCCGGAGCTTCGGGTGTGAAATTGACACGTTTGTGTCGAGGCAAACGGCGCTGTGCTGCGAGGCAGCTCTCGTGAGAAATCACCCCCTTTGTCCTGAATCTACCTAAAAAAATTCATTGGAGTTCTAGAACTGAGTGAGCAATTTCTCCTCCTGCCCCACCACCTTCGTAAACTTGGGGCCTGTCTTCTTTTGCACCCAGCTGTACTACTATGGGTAATTCCCCAGCCTTGGGCCAAGCTTAGCGTAGGGGCGACATAAGTCAGTTAATGGCTGCTGCGAAGCCCAGAGTGTCCCGGCAGAGGAGGCTGCTTCTCTGTCGGGGATCCTCTGTGCTGGCCTCTGGCCTTCTTCCAGTCCTGCTTCATTGTCTCTGTGCTGGATCTGTGGTAACTGGACTACCCAATCCCTTCCTAAGGCAGGGGCACCACAGAACTACTGCCACTGGAGGAGGCACACCTGGAACTCTGACTCCTATGGGAGCCCAGAGAGTTTGTAATCGTTGGGGCTGTAAAACTACCTCTTTTGGGTTCTTAGAGTGTACTGTCTGCGATTGCCCCCCTCCCAAAAAAGTGGCATCGGCTGCTGGTCCTCTGGGAAAGCCTGACCCTATGGCTTTCCTGCGTGCTCTTTTTACTGTGCACAGAGTTACAGGAGCATGATCCAGAAGACCCCCAAAGCAGCTTTGTCTGGGGCTGCTCAAACCGTACCTTCTGATTGGCTGCTGCATTTTGTGGGGCTTGAAAGCAAACCAGCTTTTGCTGGAGCTGAAACATTCTGCCCCTCCCCTTGGCCTGGCAAGACGGCCCCGCGCGGACCTGCCTGTGGTGTTCAGGCTTCATGCCTGGCTTTGCCTCCCTCATTTCATGGGGGACCAGGGAACTGGGTTAGAAATCTGAGGAAAGTACAGCTGTACAGAGTGGGGCTTTTTTAAAAAAAAAGAGAGAGAGAGAGAGAGAAGGGAACAGGAATTCATTGTTCTTCAAAGGAATTTCCTCCTGCCAGGCAAGAAAGGTGGAATTGTAAAGGCTGCAGGAGGGTAGAAAATCATTGTCTTATCAAAATAAATCAAGTTCAGCCACAGAAGAGCTGCACTCTTTCTTCTGGAGCAAAATGCAGCCAGTTTTGTGAATAACAGAGCTGGTGTTTAAGAAATCCTGGGGCTGCCGTGCTGCGATACCAGTGTGTAGGGAGGGACCACACTTACGTGGAGAAAGTCCCAGATTTAGGCCCTATTATCTGCAGATTATAAAAAGCAGACTGTTAGATTTGGGGAAGCTTCTGTCAGTTGGGCCAATCACACACGAAGGGCCTGGCTGGAGCAGCCCAGTGGTCCGTTTAGTCCAGCATCCTTTGACCCAGTGGCCAGCCAGATGTCCTGGAGCAGGGGTGTCGAACTCATTTGTTATGAGGGCTGGATCTGCCATAAATGAGACCTTGTTGGGCCGGGCCATGTGTGTCATAAAATGTAATGCCGGGTAGCGGAGATATAAACGTCATAAAAGACACAAACACAATTAAAGATTTTTTTTTACTAAAATAAAAAACATGCTTAAAACATTAGCACTCTTGCAATATTTTGTTTATTGAACAGTGTCTGATCCTGTTGCAATCCTGAGTATGCTGTTCAGGTGTGTATCTGTAAGTTGCAAACCTACAATGATGCAGCAGCAGCAGCAGAACTGGAAGAAAAAGCAGAAGACGGCCAGTTCCACTGTGGGCCTGATAGAAGCCCTCCGGGGGGGTGGGGGCTGATCTGGCCCCTGGGCCGCATGTTTGACACGCCTGCCCTGGAGGGCCAAACAAGCAGGGCACCGAGGCCAAGGTTCCTGGGGACATCTCCACTGCTTGCCCCCAGTCTCAGATCACTTATGAACAAACTGAGTGGCTCTTGGCTCAGTGCTGATCCTTCTGGGACCCCACCACCTTACTTTCCTCCCTTGTGAGAACTGTCGGTTCATTCCGGCTCTCCATTGTCTTTTTTTTTTGATCAAAAGATTTTTTATTTGCTCCGTTCTGCTCAAGGAGTCTTTGGCAAGGGATTGGGTTGTCACGCCTGGCTTTTGGGAAATTCCTGGAGATTTGTCAATTTCCCTGGAAAGGGTGTCGTTTGGGAGAAGAGAGGCCTCGGTGGGAGTGTGGTGTTCTCAGTCCTGCCCTGTGAAGCTGCTGTTCTTCTCAGGGGAATGGATGTCCGTAGTCTGGAGATCGGCCGCAATGCCGAGAGAATCCAGTCCTGGAGAACTCCGGCCATAGGTTGGCACCCCAGTTGGGAACCTTGTCAAAAGTGGATTTTTGGGCAGTCCAAGTGTACAATATCTACTGGATCCCCCTTATCCTCATGCTTGTTAACCTTCTTAAAGAACTCCAAGAGGTTAGTGAGACAGGACTTCCCTTTGCAGAAGTCATACTGGTTTTCCTCGGCAGGTTCTGCATAATTCTTTGTTCGTTAACAGTAACTAATTTACTTGAAATGGGTATTTGGCTAACTGGTCTGCAGTTTTGGCCCCCCTGTAAATCCTGGGATCTATCCCAAACATCTGGCTTTGGATAGCAGGATTGGGAAAGACCCGAGAAGCTGGAGGACAACAGAACTGCCTACTTCTGGGGTTGGCTGGAATAGAAGAGGGTTCACTTTATCTTTTTAGTGGAGGAGGCCCAGGAGGGCCCACTGGCTTGGTTTTTTTGAACACCGTTTCCCTTGATCTTGTGGTTTGCATACACATCCCCCCACCCCAGAGGTCATTTCGGGGGGGAACGCGGGGGATCGCAGTTCCCCCGGGTGAGGTGCAGGGGGGCGGAGCACATGACGAAGCCCCGCCCCCTGCTTCCGGCCGCCCCGCTTCCGGCCCTCATTCAGCCAGGAGGAGGCAGGAGAAGAGGGAGGATAAGTTGCTTCCTCCCCGCCTCTCCCCACCCCTGCCTGCCTGGGGCCAGGGAGGGCCTTGGCGGGGCTTCCTCGCACTCCCGCTGGCCTTGCAAGTCCACCGCCGGGCCCCTGATGTCAGGGGGTGTGGCATATGCTAATGAGTTATGCTAATGAGTTCCCCTAGCTCTTTTTCTACGAAATGACCCCTGCCCCACCCTACTCCGATTTGCTGACAGGCTTTTACCACTCAGGAGCTGACTACCTTATTCGAGAGCCACCGCCGGTGGGAGGGGCATGTACCTTTTGAACAGCCTGTGGATGGCGCCACAACAGCATGGTATTGGCTGCGATGGCACAGGCTCTGGGACGACTGTCCTCAGTTGGCCTACCCCTGGAGGGCAGTTATCCATTTGGCCACTTCCATGGAAAGTGTGCTGTAATTGCCAATAGCCACTGGAAGGTGCTTTCCGGCTGCTTCCAGACCACATCTGGCACTTGGTCTTCTTGGGGCCAAACGACCTGTGTTGCTGGTGTTCGGAACTGCAGCAACACAATTTGTTCCACACGAAAAGGGGCTGGTCTAGATTGGCCTGCAGTGTCTGTTGGAGACATCTCTCTTCCCTCTGGTTGGGAACGGCCTTCCTAGGTTGCACTTAAACACATTGTAGATACTGTAGGAGTTATTCCCCTCAGTCCAGTGGCCATATCATCCGCCCCCGCCCCCCCGCAACTTTTTAGGGCTAACGTATTTGTCTGGAATGCCAGTGGTCATTGGCCCTTGCTGGCAGGATGCTGACAGAACCAGAGAGGCCTTTTCAGCTGAGGGGTTGTTCCAGCTCAACAGAGAACAGTCTGGCCAGATGTCTCCCCTTTGAGCCGAGGTCCTCTGCAAGAAGGCACCCATGTTTTCCTTCTGTCGGTCCCGACTGATGAACCCTTTCGGTGAGCAGAGGCGGCTTTGTAGCCAAACGCCATGCCTTTGTCAAGAGTGGGTGGAGAGGACAGAACAGAGTCAGTTTTTCCATTTTAGTGAGTAGCAAGTGACAGCAATGGAGTGAACACAGCCAGGTAGTTCACATCTGCTTAATATCAGTCAACACACGATTAAATCCGGCATGTGGAAAATTCTGCTGTGAAGCAAAACCCTGCATCGGTGGAAAGGCAGAGGGCTCAGGAAATGGGGGGAAAGAGACCCCGGTTTCCCTACCCTCTCCCCAATCCTTGCCAGACAAAAAGCAGCAGCAGCAGCAGCAACCTATAACCTTCCCCCTGAGCCGGGGAAAGCAGCCAGGCCGAAGGCTCAGTAACTTTAGATGCTCTGACATTGTTTTGGCAAAATGATACAGGCTGCTTTGCAGGACCCTCTTGAGTGTTCTGATGTGTCCATCGTGCACCTTTTGGATTGAATACAGCTTGCTGGCCAGGGGGGTGGAATGGCAAGGAACCCACTGCCCAGTGAAGACACTCAAGAGGTGGGATGGGAAGCAGAAGCAGGTGGCCCAGTAGGAGGTGGGGGCATCCAGCCCACGGGAGCATCCGCCTCCAGAAATTCTCTGCTAAAGCCCCATAGTGCTGCTCTTCTGTGCAGCAGCTTCATTCCAGTGAGGCTCATGTTGGAAAACTTCCTGGGGGCTTTGGCTCTGTGCTGAGCGGGGTGGGTGGGTGTCTGTGTGTGTGTGTGGGGGTGGCCTTTTGGTGTGATGGGTCGTTTGCAGTGCTAAATCTGGCGAAACCTCGGCTCACATCTCCACATAGCCACAAAGTACATGCCAGCCAAAGCTCCCTTGCAAAGTTTTTGTGAGAAGAAATGGAGGAGGAAAACCATGTGACCACTCAACTAAGTAGAGGAAGGGCAGGATAGAAATGTGATAGAACGTAATAAGGCCCTGTTCAGTCCCCCGAAGAGTCCCATTTGCCAGTCCAGATGGAGGAGGCTTATGGGGAGCATGGTTGGTGGCCACGGGGAGAAACCCCACTGTAGGACAGAGAGGGCCTTTGGCCTCCCCACCCACTCTCTGTCTTCTCCCGAGTATCCCCCACCCTCCTGTCCTGTCCAGAGACACCAGGATGCAAATATGTGTTGTGTTTTGAAGCTCCTTGATGGAATCTCACCTCGCATGAAGCTGTTTACCCACAGAAGTGTTTTGCCAGCCTCCCTGCCCATGCAAAGCAGTGCCAGGTGGTTGTGCCCCATGGATTGTCTGGAGGGGAAAAGGAACGGTCTTTCTTGATGGAATCTCACCTCGCATGAAGCTTTTTACCCACAGAAGTGTTTTGCCAGGTGGTTGTGCCCCATGGATTGTCTGGAGGGGAAAAGGAACGGTCTTTCTTTCAGTATCCCAGACACTCCCTGCCTGCTTGCCTGGAGACAGTTCTTCGTCACTGCAAGCAACCAGCAAGCAGCTGATGGAGCCTGACCACTTAGGGGGTGCTGTCTGGCAAATATGGCAATAAAAGAACTGGCTGGTGTCCTCTCAACTCTGCTCAGTGAAGTTGGAAGCCTTTCTCCAGCTTCAGTGGCTCGTGATGTGGCAGAAGAGCCATTTAAGCTGCAAACTTTGTGCAGTGGAGTGGTGAGATGCAGGCCACTAATTTGCAAGATGCTCCACTACCCTTCACAGCCTTTATGCCCCCCAAAGGCAGCTTATTCTCCACTCTCCTTTCTGCGAGGCTGCAAACTTTGTGCTGTGGAGTGGTGAGATGCAGGCCACTCATTTGCAAGAGGCTCCACTGCCCTTCGCAGCCTTTATGCCCCCCAAAAGCAGCTTATTCTCCACTCTCCTTTCTGCGACTGATGGTTGTCTTGCTGCCTCCCCCCTCTTCATCTCCCACAGGCAAATGCCATGTTTCTAGGGCAGAAGACTATTTTTTCTCCTTGAGTTAGCCTTTGCTTGTTTTTCATAACAGTGTATATTTGGAGTAGCTTCTATGGGATTCTGCATATCTGACTCTTCTTTGGCCTACAATCACACTTGCATCTTCTCAAGCAATTCACCCATGGAAACAGGACGATGCAAATATGTGTTGTGTTGTTCTTTAGCTAAGCGCCCTCTTTGCTTTGATCTGTACATGATGGAGCAGCTTCTATGGGGTTCTGCATATCCGACTCTTCTTTGGCCTACAGTCACACCTGCATCCCCTCAAGCAATTCACCCATGGAAACAGGACCCTCTTTTGTACCTGTAAGACTTTTGCTCACACTGTGGAACACAAGGATGCCCCCCACAACTGCTTGGACGCATAGTAAGCATCATGCACAGATCAAAGCAAAGAGGACGTTTAGCTAAAGAACAAAGATGTCCACACTCTGCCTGACTATTTGAAACAGCCCTTTGCCACTACAGACTCTGGTGAGGGAGCTGAGGCAGCAAGTGTAGGTTGGTAGCCCTACCGGAGGAGAAGACACAGGGCCCTGAGGCACGCCTCTCCACACTCCATTTCATAAGGGAAGGTGAAGAGTTCATGGACAGAACGCAGGAAGCATTCCTGAGAGGGCAACAGGAGGAGAAGCAAAGGTACTTCAGCAACTGGAGGAGCACCCGACACGGGAGGAGGGCACATGGAAGAATATAACCCACAGGAGCAGGAAGATCAAGAGACATTCTGAGCATCTGTTAGTAAGCAATGGGTTCCTGGATCTCCCCACAGATATTGATTTTGAACCACTGGAACAAGGGCTCCACCAGCCTCCACAAAGCTTGAAGGACGTTTTCTCAGGCACCTGTGGATGAGAGGACTCGAGCTTCTGCTCCCCAATATAGGAGAAGGCGTGTGTTGGTAATTGGGGATTCCCTACTGAGAGGGGTAGAGGCTAACGTGTGCCGACTGGACTTGTCATCTCAACAGGAATGCTGTCTACTGGGTGCACACATCCAGGATGTGATGGAAAGGCTAGGAAGACTCATCAAGCCCATGGATTATTATCCCTCCTTGCTTATCCACGTGGGAACAACTGATACCTCCTGGGACAGCCCAGAACGTGTTAAAGGGGACTACATGGCTCTGGGTAAAAAGGTGAAAGAATTGCAAACACAGGTTGTATTCTTGTCAGTTCTTCCTGTCGAACGCTGTGGCTTAGGTTCCACATAATATTCTTGTTGACAAATTGGTAAAATGTTGTTTGGATCCTATGATCGCACCCAAAGAGTGCTTGTGAATGGTTCCTCGTCCTCTTGGAGAGGAGTGACAAGCGGAGTGTCTCAAGGATCTGTCCTGGGACCTGTTTTGTTCAACATCTTTATCAATGATTTGGATGAAGGGATAGAGGGAATGCTTATTAAATTTGCAGATGATACTAAATTAGGAGGGATAGCAAATACGGTAAAAGACAGAGTCAGGATACAGGATGATCTTGACAGGCTGAAAATCAGGGCTAAAACAAATTAAATTAATTTCAGTGGGGATAAAAGTAATGTTCTGCATTTAGGTAGGAAAAATCAAATGTATAATTATAGGATGGGGGAGATTTGTCTTGGCAATAGTATGTGCGAAAAGGATCTAGGGGTCTTAGTAGGTCATACACTGAACATGAGTCAGCAGTGTGATGCGGTAGCTAAAAAGGCAAATGTGATTTTTGGCTGTATCAACAGAAGTATAGTGTCCAGATCACATGAGGAGATGGTATATCGCTTTACTCTGTGCTGGTTAGACCTGAGTCTGACCTAGAGTATTGTGTTCATTTTGGGGCACCACAATTTAAGAAGGATATAGACAAGCTGTAGTGTGTCCACAGGAGGGCAACAAAGATGGTGAAGGGTCTGGAAACCAAGTCCTATGAGGAAAGGTTGAAGGAGTTGGGTATGTTTAGCCTGGAGAGGAGATGGCTGAGAGGTGATACGATAACCATCTTCAAGTACTTGAAGGGCTGTCATATAAAGGCTGGTATGGAATTGTTTTCTGTTGTCCCAGAACCAACGGGTTGAAATTAAATCAGAAGAGTTTTTGACTAAACATTAGGAAGAACTTCCTGACAGAGTGGTTCCTCAGTGGAACAGGCTTCCTCGGGAGGTGGTGGGCTCTCCTTCTTTGGAGGTTTTCAAACAGAGGCTAGATGGCCATCTGACAGCAATGCTGATTCTGTGAACTCAGGCAGATCATGAGAGGGAAAGCAGGAAGGGTTGTCTCAGTGCTTAGTTCTTGTGGCCCTTCTTACGTGCCCAGGGAAATGCTGATCACCACTTTGGAGTCAGGAAGCAATTGTTCTCCAGGCCAGTTTGTCTGGAGATCCTGGAGGTTTTTTGTCATCTTCTGGGCATGAAACAGCAGTCACTGGAGCTGTGGGGAGAGGTATTTGTGAATTTCCTGCATTGTGCAGGGGGCTGGACTAGATGACCCTGGAGGTCCCTTCCAGCTATTCTGTTCTAGAACAACTGAGTGTGCATGTGTGCGCATTCTTCCCTGGAGTCCTGATGCATTCTCATGCATTCTAGAGGCTTTGGGGAGAGGCGCTCTAGTGCACATGTGTGCACACTACCATCGTTATGAAAAAGCATCCTCCATATCTCTCCCACAGGCTGAGTGAGAACCATGTTCTGTCCCAGAGGGACCAGAGGCAGACAGCAGAAATCTGGGTGTTGTCCCTGGTGGAGAGAGAGCACCTGCGCACACCCTGGCCTGTTCTGCTCTCTTCTGGTTGAAGTTCAGTTCTTGGAGCTTTCCAAAAAGAATGGCTGGCAGTCAGTGGCCAGAATGGCGTGTCTCCATGTCAGGGAACATGTTTGGTTGACTGTCTAAATATTCATTATCTGCCCAGCAATAGGTACATTACATGACCTACTGTGTTCATAAGTTTTGATGTCATGAGGTGGTTATTTTCTCCTGGTGCTTTTGGGTAGCAAAACAGAGGCCGTGTCTTTGATGGATTCGGTTATAAGAGATTCTAAATACAGACTTCACTTTGTTCATGAGTTCTAGAGAACTTGAGATGTTACTCTATGGATTATGTATTATATGTCAAGTGCAAATTATCATTTAAGGACAATTTTAAACCAGGTTAATTTAAGAGCCCGCTTGCGGGGAGGGCGGGGTATAAATTTGAAGAAATCAATCAATAAATAAGAGATGTTCAGGCTTTTTTCTAAAATAACTCTGATATAAATGAAAATCAGGTTTAAAGAACACTGTTTTAATTCGCAGTGTTTCTTTTCATCTTTTATTGGCTGACTGAGGTCCAATGAAAATTCCTTCTTTATTTCTGTAGCAAAAGCTAAGATGTTGTAATTAATGTTTAATGTCTGTTCTGAGAAGAGGAGGGTTTTGAGGTCGCCAGACACAAAGGCGTGTCCAGCCATGTCCCCCAGCCGAATACATTTTGCTAGCCTTTAAAAACAAAACTAGCTTTGACTCTCTGCTCCAAAGTAGCATTTTATAACCTGCTTCGTATTGCAATTCTGTCATAGTATCCTTGCTTTATAGCAGCAGTTCCCAGCCTTTCCGGTGTGCTGACCCATAAGTCCCAGCTGACTCGGTATGGTGGCCTATCCAAGGCTGACCCAAGGGTTTTTGGTGCCCTAGACAGGCGACGGTCCTGGCGTCCGTCTAGTTCAGCCTCCATATCCCACAGTGGCTAACCAGGTGTTTTGGAGACCCCAGCAAAGGTCCGGCCAAGGGTGCCGCTGCCCTCATGATGGACTCCGGGCAACTGGCAGTCCGAAGCAGGGAGCCTTTACCCGTGGAGGTGGCGCCCTGGCCTCTGACCGCCCGCTTCTGCTCCAGGTCTCCCCCCTAACCCCCCTGCCCCGATTCCAAGACACTCGCTCAAGTCGCCCTCGGGAGGACATGCTTTGCCTGACCAAGACGTCTGTGCGGGGCAGAGCCCACGCAAAAACCCCCACGGAGGTATGACGTGGCAGAGACGGCTTCCAGCGTCCGAGCCTGGGCTCGGAAAGACACGAAAGAGGGCCCTGGAAAGGGCCGGGGTGCCCATCAGGGAGGGAGGGAGGGCCTGCAACCTCACTTTCAGTGGCTTCATGACCCACTTTTGGGTCTCGACCCACAGGTTGGGAAACACTGCTAGATAGGATTTGCAGGTAGGCTTTACTGCTGTGGGCCCATGTGACCTTAAATGAGGGTGCCAATCTGTGTCTGACGCTTGAGGTTCTCTGTTAATCAGAGGTTTCAACTTTTGTTTACAATTGAGCGTGGGTGGAGACACCTTGACAAACAAGCGCTTGCACACTTTCTTTAGGAAGAAAACCTCTTGACCTTGGTTCTTTCAATACCTTCTCCTTGGCTGTGATGTCTCTCGGGGGCCCTATTCTGAGTGTTTTGTCCCCCAGGTGCAATGAGTGAGTCTCTCACTGAGGGAATGGATGTGACGGTGATTCTCTTTTTTCCTGGAAAACGATGTAAATCCTGATGGCATGATCTTTTGTTTTAGATCTTCCAGTCTTAACTGGATATTTGTTGTGTTTTATAAGTCGTCATCTTTGGTAAGTGCAAGAACCACAGCAAGAGGTACCTCTCATTTTGAGAATGTTTTATTTTACTTGTGTTTGGGGTGAAAATTTCCCCCCTTAAATTGAACATTTTTAATCTCTCTCATTAATAACTCAATATCACCACAGGGTCTTTTGCCATTCTAACAGGCTCTGGGAGATGATCTTTGTTTTCTCCTTCCGTCCCCATTTCAGGCTACCTTTATTCTATCTAGATTGCCATTTGGCAGTAATAATTTCTGATATCTCTAGCCCTAGCTGGAGAGTTTCTAGGCTTTCCCCTCACTTTCCCCCATTGTTAAATTTTGATAAAGATAAGTGACCCACCTCCTTGCAGTGAGACTTACTGCCCCCTGTGGGGCTTTGGGTTGTTCAAGGAGCCATATGCAACTGACATTCCAACTGCCTTGCGGGGAGGGGGGTGAGTTTGAGGTGTGGAATGCAGTGAAGTCCAATCAGCTTCCATATGCAAAAGACCTTGAAGGTTCCATATGCAACTGACATTCCAACTGCCTTGCGGGGAGGGGGGTGAGTTTGAGGTGTGGAATGCAGTGAAGTCCAATCAGCTTCCATATGCAAAAGACCTTGAAGGTTCCATATGCAACTGACATTCCAACTGCCTTGCGGGGAGGGGGGTGAGTTTGAGGTGTGGAATGCAGTGAAGTCCAATCAGCTTCCATATGCAAAAGACCTTGAAGGTTCCATATGCAACTGACATTCCAACTGCCTTGCGGGGAGGGGGGTGAGTTTGAGGTGTGGAATGCAGTGAAGTCCAATCAGCTTCCATATGCAAAAGACCTTGAAGGTTCCATATGCAACTGACATTCCAACTGCCTTGCGGGGAGGGGGGTGAGTTTGAGGTGTGGAATGCAGTGAAGTCCAATCAGCTTCCATATGCAAAAGACCTTGAAGGTTCCATATGCAACTGACATTCCAACTGCCTTGCGGGGAGGGGGGTGAGTTTGAGGTGTGGAATGCAGTGAAGTCCAATCAGCTTCCATATGCAAAAGACCTTGAAGGTTCCATATGCAACTGACATTCCAACTGCCTTGCGGGGAGGGGGGTGAGTTTGAGGTGTGGAATGCAGTGAAGTCCAATCAGCTTCCATATGCAAAAGACCTTGAAGGTTCCATATGCAACTGACATTCCAACTGCCTTGCGGGGAGGGGGGTGAGTTTGAGGTGTGGAATGCAGTGAAGTCCAATCAGCTTCCATATGCAAAAGACCTTGAAACGCTGGGCGGGACTGCACAAAGCAGCCAGTCAACCCAGCCAGCGTCTTCTGACTGACAGTTCAAGCGTCCATACACTAAAGGAGTGCATTTTAGAACTTTGGCACCCACTATTCAATTATATATAAGGAGAGATGATGTAGAAGTTTGAAATGTAACATTTGTTGTAGGAATTCTAATGGAGAAGATTGTAGTGTAAAAAAGGAAGTGAGACATACGTACTTCTTTCCCCCTCTACTGAAGGACCTCTCTGGAGACCACATTGGTGGTTCTGCCCTCAAGTGCTAGGATCACCAGGCTGCTTGGTGAGCTCACTCATAAGAACATAAGAGAAGCCAATGTTGGATCAGGCCAATGGCCCATCCAGTCCAACACTCTGTCACACAGTGGCCAAAAATACCAGGTGCCCTCAGGAGGTCCATCAGTGGGGCCAGGACACTAGAAGCACCAAGCACCAAGAATACAGTGCATCACCTGCCCCAGCCTGTGAGTTCCTATCTATACCTTGTGGCTAATAGCCGCTGATGGACTTCTGCTCCATATGTTTATCCAGTTCCCTCTTGAAGCTGTCCATGCTTGTAGTCGCCACCACCTGCTGTGGCAGTGAATTCCACGTGTTAATTACCCTTTGGATGAAGAAGTACTTCCTTTTATCTGTTCTAACCCGACCACTCAGCAATTTCATGCACTCTGGAGCAGGCCACATAGAACTGTCCATGTGAGAAGCAGTCGTCTGTTATGTCAACTCCTGCCACCTTCCATGAAAGTGATGGCCTCTCTACTTGTGTTTCTGGATTGTTTTGCTCATATGGAGACAGTGTTGTTCTGAGCACCTCAGGGTGATCTCACTGGTACTTGGCCTGCGCAGCTCAGTGCCCCCCGGAGAACTATGTGCAAATGTCTTTGCTTGCATTCCTAAGTTGCCTCCTCTTTGTAGCATTGGTTTTTCTGGCTTGATGTTTGCCAGGAGCTTTCTTGGGGGCAGTAAGAGGTGAGAGGTTGAGTGGAAGTTGGTGTGAGGGAGTGATGCGGTGGTGTAGGGGTCTGGCATTGGCATTGAATTGGGGGGGCATACCCCCCCTTTTTTACAAAATTACCTCTCATTTATGTTACATTTAAAAAGTGGGACATAAATACATATTCAAAACACCATCTGGGCAATCAGATATTAAGCAAAGTAATGTGAACCAATTTTCTAGAACCCACATTGTGAGAAGTTAAATAACATAATAAAGGAAACCAGTTTTCTACAAATTTGGGGTATATTTCCATTGTGGGTGGGAGTGTGGTGATCCTGCTGGGGTGGCGTCCCTGATGGATTAAAGCACCCTGGTCCTGCTCCTTTTGTTTTCTGACCTTGGATGTACCAGCTGCTGTCGACTCACTGGGAACAAACGGCTTCTCCTTTTGCCCGCTCTCTTTTCTCCACGTGTGTGGACTTTGCTTATTGGCTTTCGCTTGTAAGGGGGGTGTTTTGAACCTAGTATAATTCAGGGTGCCCTGATGCTTCGGGCCATTCCTGACACAAGAAGTACACGTGTCATGGTTATGAAATACCAATAAACAGAATTCTTCTTACGAAGCGCTATGTGGTGTGATCTGACTATCGAACCCCAGTGGAAGAGCTCCATATTACAGGCCGTGTGGAACTGTAGGGTAGCTCAGTCCACCAGGTAGGGGCCAGGACTATAGTGTATCTTAAATAGAAAACTATCTTTAGATAGATTTTTCCTCAAAAAGCATTTTATTAAAAAATCCAATTTAAATTTTAAAATCTGATTTTTAAATTATTTTCTTTAAAAAACCATTGATTTTTATCCACCCTGCTCACAACAACCCTGTGAGGTAGGTTAGGCTGAGAGAGTATGACTGGCCCAAGTACACCTTGCAATCTTCCATGGCACAAGTGAGCATTTGAACGTGGGTCTCTCCATCACTCTTAAGCATGACACTACACTGGCTCTCAATTTGAGTCCAGAGTCTATTTTTCCAGTGTGCCTGTCCATTGCTGAGGAATGCCAGACTAGGCTGCTGTAGGCTTGCCAGCTTCCAGGTGAGGTCTGGTGATCTCCCAGAATTGCAACTGATCTCCAGCACCATAGATCAGCTCCCCTGGAGAAAATAGCTGCTCTGGAAGGTGGACTTGGTGGCATTATACCATGTTGAGGTCCCTCCTTTCCCCAGGCTCCACCCCCAAATCTTCAGGAGTTGGCAACTCTAGGCACAAGAGATTGAAGTGCTGTCAGATCAGAAGTCCTGAGTTCAGCCATTAATTCCCTGAAGTGTCCCAAGGCAAACCCCGGAGCATCAGCCATCTTGTCTGCATTGGGGCTGGATGGAAATAATTCTGAGGTACCCAAAGATTTAACCGTATAGTTAAAGAAAGAGTTGTGATTAATGGACAAGAAACAAATCATGCATTTGGTCTGAATTTGTGGATTTAATTTGGCTATCTTATATATATTAGACCATGTAAAGTATGGGATTTGCTCTCTTGAAGACTTTGAAGGGCTGTCACGCAGAGGAGGGCAGGGAGCTGTTCCTGTTGGCAAGCAGAGGAGAGGACTGGCAACCATGGGTTTCAAATAGCACCTTTAAGACTAACCTTTAAGACTAAGACTAACTGAGTGGTGGGTGTGGTCTTATGACACACTTCCGGTGATGGCAGGGGGTGTGGCATATGCTAATGAGTTATGCTAATGAGTTCCCCTAGCTCTTTTTCTACGAAACGACCCCTGTCTAGGCAGATCCTGTCTCTATGATGATTCTATTATCACTTTGGGCTAAGCAGAAATTTTTGGGGATGGACTTTAGTTGGCTGTGAAAGATTCCTTTTTTCGTCTGGTGGTTACTCTGTCAGGAAACAGAGACTTATTTAAATAGGCCTGGCTAGAGGAGCCTACGGGGAGGGCGGGATAAAAATCTAAATAATAAATAAATAATATAAAGCCCTACTTAAAGCGGCAGGTTTGGTGCAGGCTGCTGGTTAAGAGTGCAACTCTACGAACACTGTCCTGGGAGTGAGCCCCACTGTATAGATGGGTGTAGGGTTCAAAGCAGACTTGCTTCGGACGAAGGGCCTTACCATCACTGGCTCAGGTGGTGGGGTGGCTTGGAGAGGCCCTCAGCTCTCAGCTGCTGGAGCAGGGTGTTTGAGGAGGAGGAGGAGGAGGAGGAGGCTGCTGCCTTGGCCTCCTCCTGTTTCTCGGCGCTGCTGAGTGTACCGGCTGGGATGAATGTTAGATCGCTGCTAACAAAGATCCGGAGAGTGATTTCAACAAAAGTGATCAGCTTTATTGTAGGTGCGAACAAGCGCTTGAAAGAAGTCATAGCCAGAACAGATTAACATTGGGAGCTAGGCTCCTTTTAAACATTCCCGGGCTAACGTAGCCACGCCTATTTACAATAATGTCGGCCGGAGCTACCAATGACCTGGCGATGTCAAAAACGTTCTTCCCGCAGGAACGCAGCAGGCTGGCTCGCTTCTTCGCCTCCGCCTCGATGTCGTTGGCCTTCAAGTGGAACTCAAACCGTGCAAGGTACGCGTCCCAATCTTCCGTCGCTGGTTCGAATGCCTCGAACTTCTGGCTATTGGCCATCCTGGCAGGCTCGTTCACCGGTACTGGTGGTGCCTCCGTTGGAGTGGCCACAGCGCTGTGCTCGTCCTCGTCCTTCGTGGGGATTGTTAAGCAGGGCTGCCTACCCGCTCTAACATCCCATCCTCATCGCCAATTGTTAGATCGCTGCTAACAAAGATTCGGAGAGTGATTTCAACAAAAGTGAACAAGCGCTTGAAAGAAGTCATAAGAACAGATTAACATTGGGAGCTAGGCTCCTTTGAAACATTCCCGGGCTAACGTAGCCACGCCTATTTACAATAATCAACCAATGAGGTTGTGTGGATAACGTCCAATGAGAGTTCTTCCCTCGCAGGGAATTAGTGGAGTTCCGATTGGTCGCTGATGTGGAGCGACCAATAGTAAGTTAGTTCAGAGGAGCCTTCGTCTGGCTCGAAGCTTAACATGGAGAGTCATGCGTCGATTCACATAAGCCTTTTTGAATACACCACAATGAAGGAGGCGGGTGGGAATGCTGGCGGAGACCAGAGCCAGAGCGGGCTTGCCCAGAATGCTGGTGGGCTGCATGCAGGCAGCAGTTCTCATTCAAGTCAGACTTGTTCACTGGAAAACAAAGTTTGGGGGAGAGGAGGAAATGTTTTACATTTCAGCAGTTTTTTTTAGGATTATTTGCAAAATTCATGAGTGGTTGGAACCCTCTGAATCGGCTTTTCTGGTGTCTCACTGCCCAGTTTCAGGGTCGTCGTGGGGGCAGCAGGCGGTGGGAGGGGCCGGGGAGGGAGAGGGGCGGCTCGGGTGGGGGGTGCTTGACAGGGACCGGATCCAACCGGGAAATATTGCCAGGAGCATCCTGTTTTGGAGATTCTGTGGATGGTGGTTTCGCTGCCAAGGATTCCAATGTCTTGGGTTTTAGGAGGGCTTTCTAATTATATTTAAATCTGGATTTTGTTTGTGTGAGCGATTTTGTTCTTTGGGGCAAAAAAACACACTGAATTCATCCCTGACAAGTGTTTGTCCAGCCACTGCTTAAAGACCACCAGGGAAGGGGAGCTCACCACCTCCCGAGGCAGAAGATGTACGGGAGGCCTGTAGGAAGTGGGGAGGGAGTTGTGGCGCTGGTCCGGTCGCACTCTGCTGTGCTCCTCAGGGGCCTGCTTCCAGAGCAGGCCCACGTGGTTTTACAGGTTTATTCTCCAGCAGCTCCCAAGCGTGTATTGAAATGGCCATCATGGCCGAGGATACAGCATGAAGCATGCATTTTATGTGGAGTTGCCTCAGGCAGGATCATTTTCAACTGATGGAGTTTGTGCATTTCTCCATCAGGGCTAAACTACATGTTGCATTTTTTGGTAAGTTTGGTTGGGGTTCCTGGGACTCAGCACACTTTCCCTGCAGTCACGCAGCAGCTCTGGGGAAAGGCATTTTTAAAGTCTCCAGGAGCCCAGTTCTGCTCAGAAGTGCAGTGTGGGAAGAGGAGAGGCCTCTTTCTAGCTGTCGAGCCTGCCCGGGGCTCCCGGCATAGACCCTCCCGTGGCCGTGACGACTCAGGGCAGGGGAGGAGGTCCGACGGCTCTGGAAGAGGAGGCCTGTAAAGAAGAGGGGGAGTGTTGGGGCCTCAGATGGGTAGGGGACGGAGTCTGAAGGCACTCCGTAAGTCCCTCTACCTCCGTGCATTGGCTTCTCCCCAGCTTCTCAGCGTCCTTCCTGGACTCCTTTTCTCTCTGGCTGCGTCAGGTAGTTCCGAGCACGTCCTTCCTCCCCGGCCCCTTCGCTTCCTTCCCCTTTATACCCAGCTCCCTCTCCCAGCACCGTCTTCCATCCCCACCTCCCTCTCATTCCTCCCAGCCCTGCCCCCCATGATAAGCCTCGACGCCATTCCCATGGCCTGGGTGTGGTTGGAGCTATGCTGGTGGTGGTCCAGTCGGCCTGGGGCCGTACCGCCGGCGCCGGTGTGCGGGGTCTCGTGTGTTTGGCCGTTCGCCGTCTCCCTGGTGCCGTCGGCCTCTCCTGCTGCTCCTTGCGGCTCTTCGCTTCGCGGTCGGACTGATCCGGATCGTCGTCCCTTGGCTGCACTGATGGGGTCCTGCGTTGCAAGGTCTTCTCGGTCTGTGGGCCTCCTGGGTGAGTTGGTGGCCGTTGGGGTCCCTGGAGGGTCTGGGGTACGTCCCGGGACCCCGGGACCGAGACACTAGCCATGCCATTTTTCTGAGCTGAAACAGTCCCAGCAGGGAGTTATTGACATAACTTTGGATATGCGCAGACTACTCTGTGTGCAGCTCCAAAGTTATGCCGATAACTCCCTCAAGAGGCAGTTTTGGCTGAGGAAAATGGCCTGGAGAGGAACGCAGGAGCCCCTCCGTCTTTGGGAAGTTGCTGTGTGCCTGCGGGGAAAGCGAGTGGAGTCTGGGGAACCTCAGCCCACCTGCCAAAAATATAACTGTGTCAATTTGGCCCTAGATGCTGTCGGCAGGTCACCACGTTAATTAAGCTAGTCTTGTCGGGGCCTCTGGAATCCAAACTATTTTCTCTGTTTTACTTCTTGCCTCTTGGGTGATCAGACTGTGTGCCTTAAATAAACTGTGGGCCTGTCCTTGCCCAATGACGAGGGACGCAGTCTTTCTCAGGCACTACCTATTGTAGACCCAAGTCTGGTAGCAAGTCTTGGAATGGCCCTTTGGGCTGTGGTGCATTCTTGAGCTGCCAACTCTGGGCTGGGAAATTCCTGGATATTTGGGGGGTGGAGCCTGGGGAGGGAGTGGTTTGGGGAGGGGAAGGAACTCAACAGGGCATAATGCCAGAGAGTCCACCCATTTCCTCTAATGGAAATGACAGTTGTAGCCTGGAGATCTATTGTATTTCTGGGAGATCTCCAGGCCCCACTTGGAAGCTGGCAACCCTGCGTGTTGACCAGGCCATGCCACAGGCTAGGTGACGGGGGCTTGTATTGGTTTTCTGCGCTCTGCAACTAATAGGCCCAGATTTGAGGGTTTCCTCCTTGACACCCAGCTATTCTGCCGGGAACTGGTCAGGTTTGGGACAGCACTGCTTTCCAAACAAGCCTCTTCAGGAGAGTCAAGAAAATGTAGTGGGGCGTCCCTTTTTATATGGGTCCTTCTATGTAGATGGGGAAGGCTCTAGGGCAGAGGTGTCAAGCTCATTTGTTATGAGGGCCGGATCTGGCATAAATGTCACGTTGTCAGACCGGGCCATGTGTGCCATAAAATGTAATACAAGGTACTGGAGAGACAAACTTTATGAAGATGATTTCAGATGCCAAATGGCAATAGCAGGCATGATTGGATTAGGTGTGATATGCAGACGCATGGAGATATCAGCATTGGTGTGATATACCGAGGCGTGGAGATATCAGTATTGGTAATGAAACAGGAAACCTAGGTCTCAGTTTGGTACAGGAGGATTCAATCGAGGAAAATGCAAAGAATAAATGGAAATAAGTCTGAAGAAGTGAGCGATGACTCACAAAAGCACATACCCTACCACGCTTTTGTTAGTTTTTAAAGGTGCTACTGGACTCTTTCTACCACTATTAAAACCCACAACATTCAAAAACCAGCGGAAGAACATTTTAACCTTCCAGGACATTCAGTTGCTGATGTAAGAGTGGCAGTTCTCTGACAAAGGAATTTCAAAGGGAGATTAGAAAGAGAAGACTGCTGAATGGCAACTGATCGCGCAGCTCAAGACAACGCAGACTCCCGGGCTGAATTGAGGCCTAAGTTTCTTCTCTCATTACCAATGCCTGCTATTGTAATTTGGTGCCTGAAATCATTTCACTCTCCAAGATACAAGGACAGATGGACTCACATTCTAGCTGCATCTGAAGAAGTGAGCAGTGGTTCATGAAAGCTCCTGCCCTGCCACAAATGTTGTTAGTCATTGAGGTGCTGCTGGACTCTTGCTCCTTTCCACTAATAAGGAATGCAAGCTGTGCAGTTAGGTTCTGCCCCCCTCCATCAGAACTGGAAAGGGGGATCTCTCCAAGTGCCATGGGACTCCCCCCTCAGCACGCTCTGTCTGGGTCTTTCCCTCCCCCTACCTCTCTGAAGAAGAGGTGTGCTTGTCCATAAAAGCTTATACCTGGAATAAAGCATTTTTGGTCTTAAACACAGGAGACACTCACTCTCACCCTCTGTCCCTCTATTTTTGGCATGCTCCCTCTGGCTCTTTCTGTACCTCTCTGTCTCTGTAGATGAAAAAGTGTGCTTCCACACAAAAGCTTATACCTGAAATAAAACTTTGCTGGTCTTCTTAAAAGTCCCACGAGATGCCATTTTCCTCCTCTGTCTGGCTCTTTTCCTCAGCCAATCGAGGGAAGGCTTTCTTTGTCTCCTCTGAAGCAGGAATAGGAGAGACTGGCGAAAAGGAGCTGTGATATTAGAAACAGAAAGCAGGAATCAGCACAGTTGCTCTCAGGCCGGATCGGAGGCTTGCAGGGGCCGAATGCAGCCCACGGGTCGTATGTTTGACCCCCCCTGCTCTAGGGGCAGGTTTTTGTCCTGGATGACCACAGCCCTGTGCAAAGAAGGGGGTTCGCTTGAGCCCTGACATGTCAAATATCAGCTAGGCTGGGGGGGGGAAGGGGGGAAGTGTAATGGTTATCGACAAGGAGACCAAAGAGCAGAAGAGGACGAAGCCCAGGGTGTTGAGCCCACAACGTTACGCGTTGATTCAGTGTCGAATGGTGCCACATTTGTGGCTTTGATTATGCTTATTGATTCTGTGTTCCCTGAGAGAATGCTTCTGTTGAATTTTTAAACAGATGTCTTCTTTTTACTCTGGTGTATTTGCCGGCACCTTGAAGGAATGGGAGAGGTGAGAGCAGCACTAGAAACAAAACAAACAGAAAAATCTAATGACAGGAAAGGTGCCGCTGCCTGGTTTTTTTAAAAAAAAACCAAATCCCAAAGGGCCCCCCCCGTGCATTTCAGGACAAAGCCCCCCCCCTCGGGAGAGAAACGTTCCCCCTCTCAGATGACAACCTTGCCAACTTTGGGGTCCCCCCCCCACTTTTTTTGTCCTGCCCCTGTGTTTAAGATTGCCAGCTCTGGGCTGGGAAATGCCTGGAGATCTGGGGGTGGAGCCTGGGGAAGGCGGGGCTTGTGGAGGGGAGGGGCCTCGGTGGGGCACAGCACTGTGGAGTCCGCCCTCCGTGGCCACGGCCACCTTTCCCCGAGGGAACAGATCTCTGCCACCTCGAGATCAGTTGTGAATGATTACAGGAGGTCTCCAGGTGCTCCCTGGAGGTTGGCAGCCCTGCCTGCCTGCGTTGGACCTTTGCAGCGGCGCCTTCTTCTCCCCTGCTGATCCTGGGCTCTTCTCCTTTTCTTTCTTTGCAGCAGAACCTGCGGATCTCTTGAAGGTGTTAGATTTTCACAATTTACCTGATGGCATATCGAAGACAACAGGTTTTTGCACAAGCAGAAGGTCTTCCAAAGAAGCCGACGTGGCCTATCGAGTGACGAAAGATGCTCAGCTGAGCGCCCCAACCAAGCAGCTCTATCCTGGTAAGGACTGTTGTCTTTGTTTGGGCACTGCTCCTTTCCCCCCTCCACATTCCGAAATCTGAAATCTATTTTGGTAGGGGTGTAATTTCAGATTTCAAGAGCATGTGTTTGTTGTGAGAGGCAGAGATTGGATTTCAGTGGGGGAGCCAAGATTCAGCCAAGTCAAAGTTATATTGTGAAAAAAATGTGCATTTTAAGAGGACTTGCTGTGGTTGCCTTTTGATACCCCATAGAGTGACCACATGGCACTTACCGACTCCGGTCAGGCTGTTGCCCCGCCGCTCCCTTTTTAAAGCAGAGGGCTTTGTGCTGGTCAGGAGCACTCCCAGGGGACTGGTCCTTTAAGGTGTTGGTAGCAGGAAGCAGCCAGGGTGTAGAACCAGGGAACTGGCCAGAGACCGCTGTGGTCCTGGAGCACCACACAAAGGCTAAAATAACTGCCCTCCCCACTACTTTTTGCCAGCTGGCTCAAAAATTTGACTTTGCTGCTAAATACAGTGAACTCCCAGGATTATGGAGGGTGATGTGTATTCTACTAGCTTGGAGTAGCCATCAGCTGTCGAAGGCTGTTCAGTGTAATTAAAAATAATAATTTGGATCTTGTTGCCCAGCAAAAAGAGTCCAGCTCCAAAACCACTTTGATGAACTGGAGGGGCTGCATGTAAAATAATGAGGAAGTTTAATCTCAGCATGGCATCTTTGCCCCCCACCCCAAAGTCTGTGTACTACTCAAGTTGAAAGATGGAAGGTAACATTCATCACTGGGCTGATCCACTGTTTTATTTGATGGCCTGAATTAAGCAAGTTACACTGGAGGGGGATATTCATTCACCAACAAGATAGCAGTTCCCCTCGATCCTGGTTGAGCCCCTGGGGCTTCATTCATTAGCGCATTTCCAACTAGTCTGCCATCCCAGAGTAGTTGCACAGACCTCACTGCACTTAAGTAAAGCCCGCTTCAGCTGGGAGGGCGGGGTAGAAATATGAAGAATAAATAAGTAAATAAATAAATAAGTGAATGCTTTGTTTAGGTAAGAGCCTCAAGCTTCACCTCTAACTCTTGCTTTAGGCAAAACATGACAACTAAGGGAAATGAAGACCCTAGCCTGTCTAGGGGGATTTTGATGTTTTTTTAATCAAAGGAAAACATCCTTGGCTTTTCCTTCTGAGTAGGAAACTCCAAATTCAGCCTGGAATTTTGCTTCAGGTGGAAGTGGGTGGCAACTGGAGAACTGGCTATGAAAATAAACAACACTGAACCAGCAGCCTCCTGGGTTGATGCTTGGAGCTGAAAATGAAACCCTATCTTTTGGCAAGGAGACAGAATTCCAAGGCTAAATGTGTGGGGATGGGTGCACGGATGCTACTCAGTAGCATGGGAAATTAACCGTGGAGCTGGCCAGAGGCAGGCTCATCTTTATTCCCCATGTTCCAGGGCTTGGCCTTTGCATCATGAGCAAGTTCGGGAGGTGGACATGCACTCTGGTCAAGCTCTGAGTCGCAGCATCTCTAAAGGGAGGCTGGAGTTATCCTGCCAAGCACCAGGATGTTTGCTTCCACATTTGGTGGTTGGTCCAGCTCTGCTGCTACTGGGTGTCTTGGCACACAGGTAGGCAGTAGCACAGGGCAAGTGGTTAGCCAACGAGCATGATCTGAGTCTGGTCCAAGGTCACAGTATCAGCATGAAGCAGTTTAATGGGCAATCCAAGAGGCAGAGGCAGAAGCCGTCCAAGAAGTCAGAATCCAGTTCAAGAGTTGTCAGGATAAACTGTAGGGTCAGCCGTAGATCAACATTGCTTCCCCGCTTAACAGCCTCCCTTGGCTGGTTTTTATAGACATGTGCCTAAGGGTCAAACTTGCAGCCAGCTGCTCAGGAGTAATCCTGCAACTACTCAAGCCGCTGGCGTCAGGCCAGGAGGCATACACTTTGTTGTCTCTCCTGCAGTTCTGTTCATAGCCTCTGTCTGCGGCGCTCTAAGGTTGTGGGTGATACTGGAGGGCTGGAGACGATCAGCTGAGCTTTACCTGTTGAATCAGGGCTGGAGACTGTGCTGGCTCTGCACCAGCTGTTGGCCATGAATCCTGACAAACCGGCATGCTGGCTTCTGCTGACTCAGAGCTGGTTATGGGGCTCCTCTTCTCCTGAGGAGTCGTCTTCTCCTGAGCAGTCCTTGCTGAGACCTGACTGACCCACGACACTGGAAAGCGGATTCCCACCTCCCAGCCTCCCTGATTCTCATGTACTTTCTGGCTTTTCCCATGGCCTTCCTGTGACCCCCCCCCAAAAAAACCCCGGGTTTACTATGGTATTTTTGAAAGGTCACAGCAAAGGTGGGGGAAGGGCTGCTGTGTGGATGCAGCAGTCTAGATCACTCCCAGTCCTGCTCACATCAGGGCCAGTCCTGCTGCCACATTCCCCCACTTCCTTCCTGTGTCGCTGGGAAGCTTTGAGGGGATCTTCTTGAGCCACTAATTGACATATTGCTACAGCATTATAATGCTATAGCAAGTCTGTCTACCAGGTCCCCCGAATTTCCGTATTTCATTTTTGTTTTAAAGTTAGTCTCCAGCCTTTTACATTTCAGAGATTTTCCTTTCCTCTTATATCCACAATGAAAGGGGCCAGAGATGTTTTTTAAAAAAAATGAAAGCTGGTTATTGAGAGGATTGTTACGACGTCGGAATGTGGTAACAAACATAATAATTGCTAATTTTAGAAAACTCTGAAAAAGCTCCCTGGTGGTGCAGTGGGAAATGGCTGCTGCAGGGCAGGAAAAATGTGGGGAAAGCTGCCATGTGGAAGGAAGCCCTGCTGCTGATGTATTGAATCCGCAGCTGCAGTGCCAACGCGGGAGAAAACTCGTAACTGTCCTTGCCACGTGGAAGTCACTTACCATTCTCCTAAAGTGTAGTGTTGGGAGTGATACATGCTGAAGAATGTTGAAGGGAGCAGAAAAATGTTTCAGTAAAACCAGTGAAACATCTGGGGGGGGGGGTTTGCACATGTCCCTAAAGCTAGCTTATCTGTTTCTATATTTGTCTATTCCGTGGTTAAGCCCTGGTAGTGTTATTGGCAGTGGGGCTGAGTCCTGGCACAAGGGAAGCCTTGCTTACAAAACCCCTGGAAAGTGACGAGCAGAATTTAGACTTTGGATGTGTCACTTGGATGGAAGCCCAGGGCTTTGTGAAGCCTTCCATCACTTTCTGTTTAATAACACACATTGTCCAAATAACTAGCTGTTCCTTCAACTCCCAAATGAAAGACAATGCAAGTAATTGCCAAGGAGTTTTCTAAGGGAGGCAGAATGGGGATTTGATAATTGAGGGTGTTTGGAAGGGAAGGAGGGGGGCAGCACGTGGCTGCCAAGACGGGGGGCTTTGCTACAGGACCCTCCTGCCCGGCCCGGCCCAAAGGACACTGTCGTTCGGGCTAATTAGAAGGTTCCTGTGTCCCTCAGCAGGTCGTTTTCTGGCCTCTCTGCCTTCCGCTTCCCAGCTCAGCAGAGCGTAAATGCTCTGAAGCTGTTTCTCAGGGACAGGGCTCCAACTCCGAGAGGATGAAGGGGGTCATTTTGTTTCTTTTCCACTTCCTGTGTTGACTTCATCATCATCAATTTTGCTTTGCCTCCATTTTGTTTATTGCAGCTGTCACTGAGTCTTTTCTTTCTTTCGTGTCATCTAGATGCAAATCGCAAAAGAATAACACTCACCGCGATGAGTAAAACCTTAATGTATTCTGCCAAAAGTCGTACATGTATCCAATACATACATTACATTAACAATTCTGATTTCCCAGATTTTCATCATATGTTTGAGGATCTTGCAACTATCTGACTTATTTTCTAACTGAAATCCTCAGCAGTAACAAATTAAACAAGGTGTATATGGGGTATCTTTACAATCCAGTATTCTAATACACTGTGGTTACTCCCTATTAAATTGTACACAATCTTCTTGAGAATGAATTCTCACTAGCAGTAAATTCTGAGAAGTAATACATCAACATGCCTTAGCTGTATAGCGATCCAAATCCATTCATAGAGAATCCAGTGACCAAAAGAATCCAGCCACCTGATAGGTAGCCGCAGATGTTCTCCTGTTTCGGTTTCCTCTTCTCCAAGAACCACTGTGATTTTACGACCAATGTTTTTCAAAGAACTTCAGAGGCAAAACTGTTAGGGAGCTTCCTTCTGAATGGAATGCACCCTTCTCCTGTTGTAGATTCTTAGGTGGGGTTTAGCACCTGGGTCTGGGGGAACATTCTATGCCTGGTTCTCCTTTGGGCACACCAGTCAGTTGGTGAATGAGGGGACGCTTCCAGTGTTCCCTCTAAGCTGAGTTAATGTGAGCCAGCTCACAGTTTTTTAGCCTCCGGCTCACACATTTTTGTCTTGGCTCAGGAAGGAGGGCTCCAGAGCAAACTGATTCATGCAGTTGCCAAATCGCTCGCTCACAACTTTAAGGCCGGTAGCTCACAAAGTAGAATTTTTGCTCACAAGACTCCACAGCTTAGAGGGAACATTGGACGCTTCCCTTTTCTCTTCTGGAAGGGTCTCCTTGGCAAGCAAGGGCAGGCGGGTGGGCACCTGGTGCTTTTGATCTCCTAGGCCTGCAGCCATCAGGGGACAAGCCCTGAAGTGGAGCGAAACCTCTGCTGGCCATCTGCTGTAACTGCAGGGGTTTCCAGGCTTAGACTTGACATGAAGGTTTAAAGCAGAGGTGTCGAACTCATTTGTTACAAGGGCCGGATCTGACATGGCTGTCACTTAGCCGGGCCGGACCATGTGTGCCATAAAATGCAACTTGAGGTACCAGAGATATAAACTTTATAAAGATAATTTCAGATGCTGAATGGCGAAGGGCTTGATTGGATTAGGTATGATATGCAGAGGGGTAGTAGGCATGGAGATATCATCACTGGTAACGAGACAGGAAACCTAAGTCTCAGTTTGGTCCAGGAGGATTCAGTCCAGGAGGATGCAAAGGATAAACAGACATAAGTTTGAAGAAGACTGGTGCCTGCACATGGAGCAGGCGGCGGCATTTGCCTGCCCCCCACCATCTTCTTGGATGAAGCACAGGTGGGGCGAGCCAATCATGGCTCAGCGTGGGAGCGTGGCCAACCAAGGCCGAGCTCACTGGCCAGGTCTGGCGGCAGCCGTCCTCCATGCTCAGATTGGCCCAGCGCAAGCTCCCCACCCACCCTCCCTCCCTCTCTCTTCTGCACCATGTGGGATTAGCTGGTCGCCGTTTTGTGGGGCTAAGCAGGAATTTTTGGGCCTCTCTCAGATTGGCCATGAGGGGGCCCTTTTTTCTCCTGCTTCACGTGGTCAAAGGGGGTGAGGTTTAAATAGACCTGGCAAAGCTGGTTAGGCCCTAACTGGGATGGCGGGAAAAGCACGGGTTGAGGGGATTTGGAATTGGAAAGCACCCTGAGATATCAGCGATGGGGTTTTTTTCCCCTCATACTGGGTGCCTATGGGCTGTGCAGTCAGGGTGACTCAGTTGGGGGCCTCTTCGGGGTAGGGGAGCATATGAGAAGCCTTAAGCCTTTGCTTTGACTAAGGGTCCAGAAGGATCCCAGACATGGCTCGGAGCCAGGGTGGGTTTGCCCTATTAGTAGGCTTGCTATGCGGGCCCAAGGCAACCCGTGCTTTAATGTATTGGTGGAGATCAGCTTACAGATAAATAAAATTCCCAGTTTAACCCATAACCTGTGTTGTGTTTCATTCAAGGGGTGGGTGGGCAAGTGAGCAGTGACTCACGAAAGTTCATACCTTGCCACAATTTTTTCTACTGGACTCTTACTCCTTCTACAGCTATAAGAAACCACAACATTCAAAAACCAGTGGGAGGACATTTTAACCTTGCTGACCTGAGAGTAGTAGTTCTCTTACAAAAGAATTTCAAAGGAAGATTAAAAGAGAGACTGATGAAGTGCGACTGATAATGAAGCTCAATGTATCCTCCTGGGCTGAATTGAGACCTAGGTTTCTTTTCTCATTACCAATGACTGCTATTGCTATTTGGCATCTGAAATCACTTCACTCTTCAAGATATAAGGACAAATGGATTCACATTCTAGCTGCATCTGAAGAAGTGAGCAGGGACTCCTGAAAGCTCCTGCCCTGCCCAAATGTTGTTAGTTGTTAAGGTGCTACTGGACTCTTGCTCCCTTCCTCTAATAAAGATTGCAAGCTGTGCTGTTAGGTTTCTGTTTTTCCCACCTTATCTGTTAGAACTGGAAGGGGGGATCTCTCCAAGTGAAATAATGTGTTGCTTTCAGACTGGACAAGATCCACTCACTGCTAGTGATGATAATAAAAAGTTTAAAAAGCAGTGGGGGTTGGGTTTAATGTGAAGAGAGGCAGGCAGTGAGGTGGGAGGGGAGAGAGGGAGACCCAGTATTGAACTGGAATATATGGAATTATAAAAGTATTTTTAAATACTTAGCCATCTACTTCCAGTCATTAAACCATGGAATCCAATCCAAATGTTGTAATACCTAACCAGGGTCTTTTTGAAAGAAGATCCCAGATAGGCAAAGAGAAACCTAATCTTAAACAAACAAATAAACAAACGAAACGAACTTTTCAGAATAAGCCAAAATAATTTCCCCTTAATTCCTGTTATTCCAGATGCATCTCTTTTCTGCCACCCTTCCTTTTCTAACGTGTGTGTGTTTTTTTTGTGTGTGTGTGTGTGTGTGTGTGTGTGTGTGAGAGAGAGATCAGGTCTCTCAGGAAACGGCAAAGCAGGCTTTTCAACAGAATCTCCCCCCCCCCCCTCTCGGTATGCATGCCCAGGAAAGCTTATACTTGGAATAAAACTTTGTTAGTCTTGAAAGTGCCATAGGATTCCTTTTCCAAATGAGGGAAGATAGGCTAGGCCTTGCTGCAGCAGCCCCAGAGGAGGGAGCAGGAGGGAGCTTTTTTCTGCTGTGCACATGTGCACTCTCTTTTTCCTTCCCCCTCGCTTCCCTAAGGAAGAAGAGAATCTTTGGCGATGCAGCAGCAGTAATGGCCGGGAGATGCAAGCACTTGCTCGTGGGCCATATAACAGCCCTGTAGGGGCTGGATTCAGCCCACCAGCTGCATGTTTGATACCCCCGATTTAAGGGCACTGGGGATGAAATAGATCCTTGGGGCACCACACATTGAGTCCCAACTAGCTGGCTCTGCTTCTCCGATGCAAACTTTTTGTTTCCTTCCAACAAGAAAAGAACAGAACCAGCTGTCCTTTTGATCGACACACTGGTTGTAGCTGATCCACCACCATATTGTGGTTGACCATCTCAACTTAAAAAATGTAATATGTAATATGTAAAATATGTAATATGTACAAATGTAAACGTTAGATAAGATGGAGACATTTTACATTTTTACGTTCTTTTACTGTAAAACAGTGAGATTATATTTATTTTTGTCAGTAGCATAAGTTTCAAACTTGTTAATGAGTCATGAATCGTAAAATAATGGTCAAGTAATGCTGAATGTCATGACCAGGCTAGCCTGATCTACTCAGATCTCAGAAGCTAAGCAAGGTTGGCCCTGGTTAGTATTTTGATGGGAGACCACCAAGGAAGTTCAGGGTTGCAATGCAGAGGCAGGCAAGGGCAAACTATCTCTTGCCTTGAAAACCCTGTAAGGGGGTTGCTAGAAGTCAGCTGCTACTTGATGGCACTTTACAGCACCAATGCTGAGTATTAACTGTATCAGAACAACAATAAAAACATCTTTTTTGTTCTAATAAACTGAATGCTTGAACACCGTTTGAACATTATTTTACAGTTTTAATCGGTCAATGGACCAAAGTTTTTTGGCTGGTCAACTGTTCAAACCCTGGTGCTCATGGAAGTCTCCACTGGGTGGCAGAGGTGTGTGTGGGGGTGCTGTTTGTCTGGCCTTGCTCCCGTGCTTTTGGGAGAAGCTGCAGCAGGATGAGATAAAGAAACCGAGCAGGTAAAGCTTCTCATCCTGTGTTTCCGTATCGGTAGGAGATGATTGTGAAGAAATCAATTTTGCCACTTCGGGGAGTTTTAAAAGAATGAGAAATTTTACACAAAAGCTTAAGACATTTTTTCTCCTTTCAGTTGCAACAAAAGCAAAGCATCAGAGTCTGACAGAGGATTTTCTGTGGGCCTTCTGAGTCTCTAAGACTGGGGGGGTGAGGGAGTGGGGGTTTGAGGGCCCAGTGTTGCCTCTTTGGAAGAAAACTTGGAAACTTGAGAAACATCAAAAAAATCTTGTAACATACTGGCATGACTCAGGTGGGGTGTCACCTGACACTGCCACCACTCTGGATTTAGGTTCCCTTGAGAAGGCCCAGAGTACCCTCCCAAGACCTTCCGATCTCTCTTTAGGCTGAATAACAGACGTGAGGACCAGGCAGAGTAAAAGGTTTATTTTATAGGAGGTCAAACAACAAGGTGCAGAATAATAACAGTAAGTGGGTGAAATGAAAAGAAATCAAATGCCCTGACGCGTCTAAATATACTTTCCCTAGCTCACTATCTCAAGTGGCCTTATACTACTCGCCCCTCCCTCAGGATTAGGGTTTTTCCCCTGCAGCAACCCTTCTTCTGGCTCTGCCCTCTGGAAGAAAGAACAGCTCTTCCTGCTGCTCCAGAACTTTTATTCCCAGCCCTCCTCTTTTCCTGTTGGTCTATTTTGGCTCCAAAACCTCCCAGGGGCTTCTGGGAGTTGTAGTAGGCTTACCAAACGCCGGCGGGGGAAATCTATTTCCTGGCAGGATGCGTGCCGCGGGGGACGGCTGTGCGCGCTGCACCCGCCGTCGCCAGGATGTGACGCTCCGCGTTACCCTGGCAACGGGACC
>NW_015165862.1:312701-312952 GCF_001447785.1 Gekko japonicus | reverse complement strand
AGTTCAGAGGTTGTGGACCTTCTGCTTTTGTGTTGGCTTCAGATGGATGTCTGGTTACTATGTCCTGTAACCTATACAGTGCTCTTTGTCTCAAACAGTCTGAATTTAGCCTATGAAGTTCATGAAAAAGCTCAATTAGGACATGAGGGCGAGCTTCGTTTTGAGATATCAATGTATCTACTTCAGAATAAATGGTGTTTTTCAAAGCTTCAAACACAGAAAGATCACTGCCTGTTTCTGGTTTGAATGTT
>NW_015165862.1:293348-311298 GCF_001447785.1 Gekko japonicus | reverse complement strand
GCCCACTGTCCTGCCTCTTGGAGGGTATTAGGGCTCTTGTCCACCAGGGGGCACCTAATGTACTCAGGAAGAAGAGTCAGGAACTGATCAATGCACATCAGGGCCCTGACATCAGCCAGGGTCTTGGCATCAGGGACCTCCACCCACAAGTCATAGGCTTTCCCCAGTCTGTGTATTAACTGTGAGTAGGACTCCTTCCCTTCAAGTCTGATTTCTCTGAAGCGCTTCCGGGCCCCTTCCTTGGTGAAGCCCACTCTCTCATGCACTCTCTGCTTGAACAGCTTGAAGTCTGTTCTCTCTTCACCTTCCATCTGCCCAGACACTGAAGCTAGGACACCATTCAACTGCGGTCTCAGCTTTTCCATGGCTTCCCTTGGATTATGCAGAAACGACAATAAATAAACCGGGGGGTGGGGCTGGAGGATGGTGCAGAGAGGGCAACCACACAAATCTGAAGTCAAGTTTTAAGGTATGACTGTTCAGAATCTCCAGAGTTAAGTGTCAGGGCAAAGGGGCCTAAGTTTCAAAGGGCACCAAGTTCAAAAAGGTTAATTAACACTGCAGCATAATGTATCTTTATCTGTGGAATGAAAGTCAGCCTTCAGTTTATCAAAACAGTACACAAATTACTTTTTCATTTTTTAAAAAAAAATTGTTCATCACACATACAAGGCTAAACTTCTAGAGTTCTCAAATAATGAACTGTGCTATGCAGAAAGGCAGGATCAGTCACTAGGCCCGGATGGTCTTCCAATAGAATTTTATCTTACTTTTGAAGATCAACTACAATTGTATTTCAAGGACTTGTGTAATAATATATGGGCCAACAGAAAGATACCAAAGTCATGGAAAGGAGCAATCATCTTTCTAATACATAAGCAAGACTCAGATGAAAAAGAAATCAAAAACTATAGACCGATTTCTTTATTAAACGCAGATTATAAAATATTCGCAAGTATACTGGCATCAAGATTAAAGAAAATTCTACTGCAAATTATACATCAAGATCAGGCTGGTTGTCTTCCTAAAAGACAAATGAAAAATAAACCCTCCCAAGACCTTCAGACCTCCCTTTTGGCCGAATAACAGGCGTGAGGACCAGGCAGAGTGAAACAAGGAAAAGGTTTATTTTATAGGAGGTCAAACAACAAGGTGCAGAATAATAACAGTAAGTGGGTGAAAAGAAAAGAAATCAAATGCCCTGACGCGTCTAAATATACTTTCCCTAGCTCACTATCTCAAGTGGCCTTACACTACTCACCCTTCCCCCAGGATCAGGGTTTTTCCCCTGCAGCAGCCTTTCTTCCAGCTCTGCCCTCTGGAAGAAAGAACAGCTCTTCCTGCTGCTCCAGAACTTTTATTCCCAGCCCTCCTCTTTTCCTGTTGGTCCATTTTGGCTCCAAAACCTCCCAGGGGCTTTCTGGGAGTTGTAGGCCCAGCCTTACCTACTGCTAGCCAGGCTCCTTGGGCCTAGTAGGCCTCTACTGGCACAGCCCAGATCATGACATGTACTTACTTAAAATATTTATTAGCTGCCTTTCTCACTTGCAGAACTCAAGGTGATATAAATACAACAATAAAAAAACATAAAGCAGCAATTATTTTTAAAAGTCACAAAAGGCCACAATTTAAAAACTCCAAGTAGAATTGTCAATAAATAAAAGTGAAATCAATCAAATGCAATCCTAAATAAAACTGTCTTCAGCTGGTTCTCGAAGATCGACGGGGGGGGGGCAGGTGCACCTCCCTGGGGAGGCTCTTCTGTAATGGTGGGGCTGCCACTGAAAAGCCCCCCTCCCCTCATGGGCCCACCACAGGAGCCTATGTTAAAGAGCAACTGGCTGTGGCAAAGGCTTCCAGGGGTAAGAGTGCGCTTCGTCAGAGTCGAGGGAGCCTTTGTCCAGGAAAGCTGCTTCCATGATAAATCTTTTTAAGGTGCCACACAGCTTTCTTCCTGATTATCTCAGTGATGCTTTTTGGGAGGGGGACCAATACTTGGGTGCCTCTCTGCTTTTGTGTTGTATTTAGGCAACTGGATCTTGTAGTCAGACCTGCAACCCAGGCCACTGAATGCAAACATATTGGCCTCACCTAGCTTAGCATTAGCAGTTAGTTCTGCAGGAGGTCGGTGATGTGCCTGGAAATGGGGGTTCTCTTTGCACCTAAAGGGATGCTTCCAATAGGACCCTTCCAGTCCCCCCAATATCTGCCAAGCAGGGGTTGGGAAACGCCTGCCTTTTCTTGCTAGCTTTGCCCCTGTGCCTTGAGCAGCAGCCTGACACACTGAAAAGATGCAAGTGGAACCTGTCTTGGGAAAATGTCACCAGCTGCCATTTTACACATCAGGGGCTGCTACTTATGGTGGGGCCATTACTTGCCAGGACACCCTCGGTGGACAATGGGGGTGGTCTGACCCTTTTTGTTTGGTGTAGTGGTTAGGACCGCGGACTCTAATCTGAGAGAACCAGGTTTTATTCCCCATTCTTCCACATGCAGCTGCTGGTGTGACCTTGGGTCAGTCACAAGTTCTCTCAGAGCTGTGCTGTCAAGAGCAGTCCTCGAAAAAGCTCTCTCAGCCCCACCTACCTCACAGGGTGTCTGATGTGGTGAGGGGAAGGGAAAGCCGCTCTGAGACTCCTTCGGGTAGTGAAGGGCAGGGTATAAATCCAATCTCTTCTTCTTCTTCTCTTCTTCCTTAATCCTGTCCACAGAATCTGGTAAGGAGATTCCTTTAAGGGCTATTAGCAGTTATGTAAGACAAAAATGTTATGAAAAGCAGAAGGCAGCAGGAAACGAGGAAGACCCAACATGCGATGGATGGACCCGGTCAAGGAAGCCACGGCCCTCCGTTGGCAAGACCAGAGCAAGGCTGTTAATGAGAGGGCAATTTGGAAAACATCGATTCATAGGATGGCCACAAGTTGAAAGCAGCTTGATGGCAGTTCACACACCCACACACACCCACATAGTGTTGTTAAGTCATAACTAACATGGCAATTCCAACAAGGGTCTTTCTAGGGCTACTGACAGGTGGAGGGGGGGAAATTGGGGGGACCAAGTGATCTGGAAGGCCCTTGAAGCCAGTCTCATGCTGCATCCAGTTGAACGTCTTTCCATTTATTTTTATGCATTTCTGGCTGCAGGCAGTAGGGTTGCAGGGAAATCTGAGCGCAGTAAAAGGGACTCCGCTATGGACTAGATTTCCCCTTCTCCAAGACTGAAGCAAATTTGCCTAACAGATCATGCTAAAATTCAGGTGGACAGCCGTGTTGGTCTGAAGCAGCAGAACAAAGTTTGCTGCACCTTTAAGACCAATAAAGTTTTATTCACTGTATAAGCTTTCGTGTGCAAAACACACTTCTTTAGACAAATTGAATAAAAGCTCCTCAAGGGTTACTTACAGGAAAAAGAGGGCAGGGGGCAGCCATTAGGAGGGCCACTCAGAGCCAAGATCTGCCTTCCTGTGACAGGAGTCACTTCCATAATTGTCCTTCCTTCCCAACCTCGTATTATTAACAGAAGGGGAGAGGGAGTCAACATTTCCCCATGATCTAACAAAGTAGCAAAAAGATGCTTCCCCCTCCGCTGTATACCCTTCACATGCTTGGTAATGGAACATACTGTTTTAGTTGTTATGTATGTGGACCAGAAGTTAGAACTTCCAGTTACTATCATTATAATTTTGCTGGTGGAAGATCTAATAGCCCTTTGTAAGGGCTACTTTCCTATATGCCAAATGATGTAATCCTTTAAATATCATTAAAAATTAGATATATAGCAAACTAGGAATAAGGCCCATTGTGGAAATAAATACAATGAGCTCTAGAAAGAGGCTCTGGGTGGGTGCCCTGCAGGATGGACTGTGTGTCATTATAGCTTGCTGAGGTCGCTTTCCTTTTCCTTGGGTCCCTGCTGAGGAGAAAAGACTGTGGTTTTCCTAGGTAGAGGCTCCAGGTGTGTGTGGAGGAGATGGAAAGCTGAAGTCAGAGGGGTAGATCAGTTCCCCTGGAGAAGATGGTGTGGTCTGTGTCATTATACCCTGCTGAGGTGGTCCCCCCAAGACAGCCAGTTTGACGTAGCAGTTAGCGCTTCAGAGCAGGGTCTTCCAGACCCAGGTTCTTCCTGTGGAAGCTTATTGAGTGGTTTCAGACCACTCACAGACTTTCAGCCTAACCTACCTCACAGGGTTGTTGTGCAAATCAAAAGGGGGAGAGAAGAATATGTGAGCTGCATTCGTCACCACTGTGGAGAAAGACTGTATTTTTCCTAGGTAGAGGCTACAGGCAGGTGGGAGGTGATGGAAACCTGAAGTCAGAGGAGCAGATAACGGTATTTTGATGGTTGGCTGGAAAGGAAATAGGGTTGCCACCTCCAGGTTGGGAAATTACTGGAGATTTGAGAGATAGAGACTGGAGAGGGTGGGGTTTGAGGAGGATTGTTTATTCTGTGAGGGAAGAGCGTCCAGGCTGGCCGTGGGCGGGGGAGAGGAGCGGACCCAGCCCCCAGCCAATGGCACACTACTCTTGAGTGGTGGTTGATGGGCCAATGGCTGATGGAGCGGACTGCACAGCAAATGGGAGAGCTGGAAGTAGCCAATATGTAAGGATATATATAGGATCTTCTTTGTGGTCTCTGTGCAGTTCCACACATGGGTTCTGTGCCTGCGCTTGAACCCGACCTCGGAGAACTACAAGAGCTAGCCTCTGAATTTTGGCGTGCTTCCTTCCCATGCTCTGGGGAGCAGACACCCACTGCGCATGTCTGGAGCAAGGGAGCAAATGCCCTCCCACTCAGTTTCTTTTCGACCACCGCACTGGTCAGACCTACCTTGTTGCATCTCTCTGCTGAGCTGCCTCACAGGCCCTTTTCCTCCTCGTCTCTTCGTCATTTTTTCAGCTTGTTTGTCTTCGTCTGTTGCATTCATCTTTACAAATAATAATAATAAGAAAAAGCCTTTTCTATCTTTCTGTGAGTTTGTGCCACCCATCGGCATCCCCCCCCTTCCTTCCCCTGGCCCCTGCTGGCGCATGGAAGGGAAGACTCGCTTCAAATGCTGCAGAAATTGTGAGGGTGTAATCCCCACCACCGACAGGCACTCCCTATGTCTTTTCTGTCCGGGCGAAACCCACAAACCAGACTCTTGTGCCCACTGCAGCAACTTTACGAAACAGGCTTGAAAGAACCAAGCTGAGAGACTGAAGAGAAGAAGCCTTTTGGAGGCCTCCCTGTGTCCGGTGATGTCCCAGTCTTCCAGCTTCAGAGCCTCGCCGCCTCCCCCAACTCCAAGGGGAGATTCGGTTGACAGCATCTTCGGCCTCGGGGCCTCCAAAACGTAAGTCCAACAAACAGTCCAAGGGACTCTCAGCTTCGTCTCTGGATGCACCGAAACGGAAGAAGTCGCACAAGTCAAAGGACCGGTCGGTACCGACACCTGCCACGGTTTCGAAGTCGACCCCGGCCTCTGTGCAACCGTTGGACTCTACGCCTGTGGACATGCAGACCAGTACTGCGGCCATGCTGTCATCAACTCTGTCCACCGTAGCAGCCCCTCTTACTCAGGTGGTGCACATTCCATCTCGATCCCCATCATTGTGCAACTACCCGCCATCAGACTTCCTCAAAGCCGAGACGGCTCATTGGGACACAACCTTACAGCCTGTGGAGATGCTGAGGATGTCCCCGCAATGTCGATTCCGTCGAAGTCGATCCCGATCCATAACCTGGCACCGCTTCCATTATGCTCCAGCTTCCTACGCGGTTCCTTACCAGGGGTACTTCCGTTATTCGTCGGACTCACGATCCCCTTCCCCACGGGAATGCCAACCTCAGTCACTTCGAGAGCACGATAGATCCCCATTCTGTGCTTCATACCAAGACGGAGATCGCTGCACACGTCCTTATTTGCCATACTCGTCAGAAGACTTTCGTTCACCTTCCCCGGGACCAACGGCCTTTAATCTTTGGCTCGCTGGATGCTCCCATTGTCATCAAACCTCCGTCGGCTCACCCTACAGCCACAGTCTCTGTCCCCCTGGGACCCCTAGTCAACACCCCGGTGGACCCCTCCCGGCTGAGCACCGACTGCACCAACCGATACCCTCAGTTTCCAGTCTTCAGCCTCGGAACCGTCAGACGTCGGGTACAAAGGGTCGGATTTGGAAGTGGACAACTCGCTCCGCACTTCTCTGGACTCAGACAGTTAAGCCCGGTTCTCTCTCCCCCTCGGAGGGTTCCAAAGCCTATCTTGAACTGGTCACTTGCATGGCCACTGCATTGAATACCCAACTCACCAATGATGCTCCTACAGTCACAGACTTGGTTCACAAGCTGGTGCAGTCAGATCTCCCACCAGCCTCCTTGCTCCCAATGCTCCCAGTCCACCTCGATGTCCTATGACAATCATGGGACAAGCCTGCATCTATTCCACCGACATTCGTTATGAGCTGGCCAAGCAACCTTTGCCGGTCATGCTGAAAGCTTATTCCACTGGAGCTGTTTCTGCGTCTTCAGCTTTCCTTGAGGGAGTCCCTCTAGAGGACATCTGCGCTGCCGCTACGTGGCCCTCGCAGACGACCTTTGTGACGCACTATGCCCTTGACATTTGGGCACGCCGTGATGCGTCCTTTGGCCAGTCGGTACTCTGATCCATCTTCCAGTGATGGCTGGTGTTCCTCTTCAATCAGGTAGGCTGCCTGTTTATATGCTCCGCACGCACCTTTTTTGCCTTATGTGTGGTATGTTCTCTCTCTCCAGTATGGAGATGCCTGCACCCGCCATCCTGTCTGTTAAGCCTGCTAAACACCCATGTGTGGGACGGCACAGAGACCACAAAGAAGATAAACAGGTTGCTTACCTGTAACTGATGATCTTCGAGTGGTCATCTGTGCAGTCCCACACGCCCACCCAGCCTTCCCCACCGCTGGCATCTCTCAATGGCTAACTTCTCTCTCTCCTTTTGGGACTTGCTAGCGGCGGTTGGAAGAAACTGAGTGGGAGGGCATTTCCTTCCTCGCTCCAGACATGCGCAGAGGGTGTCTGCTCCCCAGAGCGCGGGAAGGAAGCACGCCAAAATTCAGAGGCTAGCTCTTGTAGTTCTCCGAGGTCGGATTCGAGCACAGGCGCAGAACCCATGTGTTTGACTGCACAGATGACCACTCGAAGATCATCAGTTACAGGTAAGCAACCTGTTTATACCATACCCAGTCTTTCTTCCCAATGGTGATCTAAAGCTGCATTGTTCTCCTGTTCTCCATTTTATCCTCACAACAACCCTGTGAGGTAGGTCTGTCTGAGAGTGTATTACCCAGCAACCTTCCATGGCAGGCTGGGGATTATGAGTATTAGAGACACATGACAGCTTGCTTAAAAGCTCTCTTATTGCTTGCTGTGTATTGTGAAGATAACCTGGTTCAGGGTGTTCCAGTTCCCTTCATTTTTTGGCACTGCAGCTTCCATCGTCATTCTGGGGTTGGTGGCCAGTTTCCAAACATTTAGCATTGTTTTCTGATGAGTTATGCCTACCTCAAACCTTAGCTTCTATTGCAAAGAGCAGGGCTTTTTTTGTAGAAAAACTCATTAGCATAACAGGCCACACCCAACAGCAGAAACTCATTAGCCTATTAGGCCACACCCCTGACAGCACAGCTCATTAGCATATTAGGCCATGCCCCCATGTTGCCAGAAGTGTGGTCATCCAGCCACACCCACCTTTTGCTTCTTATTCTGTTTACTTTGTTGTCAAAACCCTGGGCTTTTTTTGTAGCAGGAACTTCTTTGCATGTCAGGCCAATCCTAATGAGTGCCTGCTGTTGGGTGTGGCCTATTATGCTAATGAGTTCCTGCTAGGCATGGCCAGCTCAGGAGCCAGCCGGAACTCCGTTCCTGTGCGTTCCTGCCCAAAAATAGCCCTGGCAAAGAGTATGGTATGGTGATGTTGTGTCTCTCCTGGGCCAGGGTTTCCCCATGCCTTTGAGTTTTGGCCCTGGAACTCCCACAATCATTCTGAAGCCAATTTCAAATCTCCTAGCTTTATTCCCCGTTGAATCGTGCCTGTCAGTGTGGTGTTGTGGTTAAAATGTTGGACCAGGATCTGGGACACCCAGGTTCAGAGCTCCACTCTGCCATGGAAGCTTGCTGGGAGGCCTTGGGTCAGTCTCACACTCTCTGCCTAGCCTACCTCACAGGATTGTTGTGAAGATGCAGTGGAGGAGAGGAGAATGGTGTGAGCGGCTTTGGGTCCCATTTCAGGGTTTCCAACCTCCATGTGGCACCTGGAGATTTCCTGCTATTACAGTTAATCCCCAGACGACCAAAATAATCCCCCCTGGAGAAAATGGCTGCTTTGGAGTGTGGACTCTACGGCACTGTACCCTGCAGAGGCCCCTCCCCTCCTCAAGCCCCGCCCTCGCTAAGATCCACCCTCCAAATCACCAGGTGTTTCCTGACCCATCAGGGAGAAAGGCGGAATAGAAACTGACAGACAGATGGGAAGACAGGCCCATTCTCTTATGACTATCAATTCATGGTGTCAACGAGCCAAGAGATTAGCTTTGTTATGATATTTGGTTTGGATCAGGCTCAGATGGGGGCCCCAGGTGGAAGCCTTGCCCGTGGGCCCATATGTTGGCTCTCAGCAGTTCCAAGCCGAGTGAGAAGCAGAGGGGCTTTGCCATGCTCCCCCCTGCGGCGTCTTCCTGGTTGGCCCCCCTGCTTCGCTTCTAAGATCCCATGAGGCTGGTCTGTACCGTGCCGCCTTCCCTCCCAGCAGTTTCGTACTGACAGCAATTAATAGTCACCGCTTCTATGAATTTATCAACTCCTTTATTAAGTCTGATAAACAGCTTAAGCTGTCGGACGTCTCCGTGTCTTGTGGCAGGGTAGATCGATATGTTATGATGCACTGTGGCTGTAGATGGAATCCTGGTAACGGTGCAAAAAGAGAACTAACCAGCCTCTCCTCCCCCCTTTTGGTTCCAGCATCTCCATTTCCTGAAGATTTCTCAATCCTAACCACTGTAAAAGCAAAGAAAGGAAGCCAGTCCTTCTTGATTTCCATTTACAATGAACAAGGCATCCAGCAGGTGGGTGTGGAGATGGGCAGGTCGCCTGTGTTCCTCTACGAAGACCACACAGGGAAGCCCAGCCCAGAGGACTACCCTCTCTTCCGAGGCATCAACCTCTCTGACGGCAAGTAAGTGTGTCCCCATGAACGGGGGCTGCGTGGGCCATGCGTGTCTGTGGTGGGGCTGTGAATTAAGGTAGCAAACCAGTCATCCTGGGCAGGAGGGTATCTGGGGAACGTGAAACCTTGGTTGTCCCTTCTAGCCCGGCCCCAACAACGGCCAGTGGTAGGACGCTGACTAGGAGGGTGCAAAGACCACAGCCCTGCTGACCGTCGCCTCCACCCAGCCTCTCGGCAGTCGAAGGCAGACTGCCTCTGAACAAGGATGTGCCAAGGAAAGCTGGATTCTGCAGGTTATTTATTTGATTTGTGGCCCGCCTTTTTGCTCAGGAGAGCACCCAAGGATGGCAAATCCAGAGAGTTTGCTTGTTTTACTTATTTTGCCTGTTCTGCTCTGCTTGACTTTCTGCTTGACTGGCCCTGGCCTGGTGGAACATGCTTCCACTGGAGATCAGGGGCCTGTGGGGGACTTATTACAGTTCCACAGGGCCTGTAAAATGGAGTTGTTCCACCAGGCCTATGGCTGAGGTGGCGGACGTCTGATGCATCCCGGCCTCCCCTCCTCGCACTGATTACGTAGCTTGTACGGCTACAGTGCTAGAGTGCCCTTTCTGACTTGCCCTGCATGAGAGAACAACAAGCACCACCAGCCAAAAAAGTTGCTATTTTATGATAATCTTAATTAGTTTCCTTCGAAAGGCACCTGATCTCCCGGAATAACTTCCGTCTTTGGTCTGACTAGTAATTCTTTTGTTAGCTATGAATTGTTGTTGTTTTAATTGTTCTAGTCATTCATATATGACTTGCTGTGACCTGCTCTGAGCCCACTTGTGGGGTGGGGTGGAATATAAGATAAATAAATAAATAAATAAATTCTCTGCTTCTGACTTGTGGAGAGGACCTGCATTCCAAGGGTCAAGAATCTCACAGATGCCTCTTTTTCAATGGCTTTGCAGTGACTGCACATGTTGAATAATGCCCTGCAGTAGAACTGTTAAGGGAGGAGGTGGTCTGACCTGGGTTGCCCGTACAAACTTGGTAGTTTGTATCTTTGGAGCAATGAACTCTGAGAATTCCACTCACTGCTTCTAGTAAGCGGCCTTCTTGTAATACCTGGATATTAGTATCATCATCATCATCATCATCACCGTTGTATTGCTTTCACAACGGGCTTTACTGCTAGTAATAATAATAATAGATTGGATTTATACCCTGACCTTCACTACCCAAAGGAGTCTCAGAGGGGCTTACAAACTCCTTTCCCTTCCCCTCCCCACAACAGACACCCTGTGAGGTAGAAGAAGAAGAAGAAGAAGAAGAGATTGGATTTATACCCCGCCCTTCACTACCCAAAGGAGTCTCAGAGCGGCTGACAAACTCCTTTCCCTTCCCCTCTCCACAACAGACATCCTGTGAGGTAGTTGGGGCTGAGAGAACTCTGACACAAACTGCTCTTTTTCAAGGACAGCTCTTATCAGAACTATGGCTTGCCCAAGGTCATCCAGCAGGTGCAAGTGGAGGAGTGGGGAAATCAAACCCGGTTCTCCCAGATTACAGTCCATGCACTTAACCACTACACCAAACTGGCTCTTAATAAGACTTAATTCCAACATACATTATTGTGGACTAGAGCCCTCTTCCTAAGATGTAGGTCCTCATGAGGCAGAACTTATGAAGAAACACAGCAGAGCCAAAGAGCTATGAATTGTGGGAAGTACAGGGTAGGATGCAATTATGTAAACCTGGAACAGTCAAGAAAAGTGCAGAGAGAGAACATTGGGGATGGGCACAAACCGCATTTTTGCAGTTCAGTTCATGCTTTGTGGCTGAACCATGAACTGAACCAAGAACCTACATGAACTGAACTGAACCAGTTTGTATAGGTTTGTGAGCCATTTTAAGTCTAAACCCCTGCTTTCTGCTCCTCACAAAAGCATCGGAGAGCAGAAAGCAGGGTTTTAAATGGATCCTAGCCATTTAAACCATCCAGTTCTGCTCCCTACCGCTTTGAAGCCTTTAACCAAAAATGAATATGAACAAATAACTAGTGCTTGTAGGGGGAGTGTTAGAAAAGCTAAAGCTCAGTATGAGCTTAGGCTAGCAAGAGATGCTAAAAACAATGGAAAATGGTTCTTTTCTTATGTTCAAAGTAAGAAAAAGAGCAAGAACATGGTAGCCCATTGTGGGGACAGGAAAGTGAAATTGTAACAGGTGATGAAGAGAGGGTAGAACTGCTCAATTCCTACTTTTCCTCAGTCTTCTCTTGTGAGGGAAACAGTGCTCAACATGGCAAAAACTGAACACATGATGAGGAAAGGGAGTTTGCAGCCTAGGATCGGCATAGGAGTAGTACATAAATACCTAGTTTCTTGTAGGCTGCAGTCGGACGTGCTATTTGATCTGGTGTCATTGCTGTTCCTTTCTGGATGTAAAACATGCCTGCTCCTTGGGAGGAAAGCGATGGCAAACCGAGACAGCATAATAAAAAGTAGAGACATCACCCTGCCAACAAAAGTCCGTATGGTCAAAGTAATGGTATTCCCAGTAGTAATGTATGGCTGTGAGAGTTCTACCATAAGGAAGGCTGAGCACCGAAGAATAGATTCTTTTGAACTGTGGTGCTGGAGAAGACTCTTGAGAGTCCCTTGGACTGCAAGGAGATCAAATCAGTCAGTCCTAAAAGAAATCAACCCTAACTGTTTCCTGGAAGGCCAGATCCTGAAGCTGAAGCTCAAATGCTTTGGCCACCAAATGAGAAGGGAGCACTCGGTGGAGAAGATCCTGACGCTGGGAAAGACTGAAGGTCAAAGAAGAAGGGGATGGCAAAGGATGAGATGGCTAGACAGTGTTATCGATGCAACGAACATAGAATTGAACAAACTCCGGAGGACAGCGGAAGTCAGGAGGGCCTGGCGTGATGTGGTCCATGGGGTCGCGAAGAGTCAGACTCGACTGTGTAACTGAACAGCAACAAAATTTTTTTTAGCTTTGTTACATGTCCACCATAGATGATAGAATGTCCATTCCTGGTGTTCACATTTCCAGCATTTATTTGAAACATTTTAAAACATTTTGGCTAATTCATCTAGTGCTATATACCACCAATGCATCATTTTATAAAAATTCTCCTTTGACCACAAAATTTCCCATTGCTCAATTAGTATATTGTGTCCAAGTTTTTTGACCATTTTATCATAAATTCTTTCACCTGTTCTTTTTCTGTCTTCAATTTCAGCAAGAGTTTATACATTTTAACAATAACAGGTTCATTATTCATACTTGAATACATTGATCAAAGCCATACAGCCTTTTGTCAACTCTAAACATTTCTAGTAATTGTGCATAGAAAAAACATTGACAGCTATATCCTTGTGATATCAAATTCTCCCTCGCTTTCATTTTACAGTCCCCTTGTGGGAAATCTAATAATAGAATCATAGATTTGGAAGGGACCTCTAGAGTAATCTAATCACAAATTCACAAATTCCTCCCCCTCCACACCCCCAGTGACCACAGTTCCATGCCCATAAGATGACAAAACACCTCCAGGATCTCTAGCCAAACTGGCCTGCAGAAAAATTGCTTCCTAACCCCAAAGTGGCAATCAGCATTTCCCTGGGCATGTAAAAAAAGGCCACAAGAACTAAGCACTGAGGCAACATTTCCTGCCCTCCCTTTCATGATCTGCCTAAGTTTACAGAATCTGCATTGCTGTCAGATGTCCATCTAGCCTCTGCTTGAAAACCTCCAAAGAAGGAGGGCCAACCACCTCCTGAGGAAACCTGTTCCACTAAGGAACCGCCCTCACTGTCAGGAAGTTCTTCCTAATGTTTAGCTGAAAGCTCTTCTGATTTAATTTCAACCCATTGCTTCTGGTCCGACCTTCTGGGGCAACAGAAAACAACTCTGTACCATCCTCCATATGACAGCCCTTCAAGTACTTGGTTATCATATTACCTCTCAGTCGTCTCCTCTCCAGGCTAAACATACCCAGCTCCTTCAACCTTTCCTCATAGGACTTGGTCTCCAGAGCCCTCACCATCTTTGTTGCCCTCCTGTGGACATGTTCCAGGTTGTCTATATCCTTCTTAAATTGTGGTGCCCAAAACTGAACACCATACTCTAGGTGAGGTCTAACCAGAGCAGAGCAAAGCAATACCGTCACTTCACATAATCTGGACACTATATTTCTGTTGATACAGCCCAAAATCACATTTGCCTTTTTAGCAACCGCATCACACTGCTGGCTCATGTTCAGTGTATGGTCTACTAAGACCTCTAGATCCTTTTCGCACATACTACTGCCAAGACAAGTCTTCCCCATCCTATAATTATGCATCTGATTTTTCCTAGCTAAGTGCAGAACTTTACATTTATCCCCACTGAAATTCATTAAATTTCTTTTAGCCTAGTTTTCCAGCCTGTCAAGATCATCCTGTATCCTGACTCTGTTTTCTACTGTATTTGCTACCCCTCCCAATTTAGCATCACCTGGAAATTTAATAGGTATTCCTTCCATTCCTTCATCCAAATCGTTTATAAAGATGTTGAACAAAACAGGTCCCAGGACAGATCCTTGAGGGACTCCACTTGTCACTCCTCTCCAAGAGGATTATGGACCATTCACAAGCAGTCCTTGGGTACGATCTGTCAACCAGTTACAGATCCACCTAACAGTCATAGGCTCCAAACCACATTTTACCCACTTGACAACAAGAATATTATGTGGAACCTTATCAAAAGCCTTACTGAAATCAAGATAAACTACCGGTATGTCTACAGCATTCCCCTAACTTTCTCAAAAAAAAAGAAAGAAAGAGATACGGTTGGTCTGACATGACTTGTTTTTGAGAAACCCATGCTGGCTCTTAGTAATCACAGCCACCCTTTCTAGAAGCTCAAGGACTGTCTGTTTGATGATTTTGTTCTAAAACTTTCCCAGGTATAGACATCAAGCTGACGGGTCGGTAGTTACCCGGATCCTCCTTTTCCCCCTTCTTAACATTTGCCTACCTCCAGTCTTCTGGCACCTCACCTGTTCTCCAAGAATTCTCAAAAATAATGGACAGAGGCTCAGAAATTAAATCTTCAAGTTATTTTAGTACCCTTGGATGCAGTTCATCTGGCTTCAAGGGATTAGTTTCATTTAAAGAAACTAGGTGTTAATGTACTACCTCTGTGCTGATCGTAGCTCGCAACTCCCTTCCCTCATCATGTGTTGTGTTTTTACCATGTTGAACACAGTTTCCCTCACAAAAGAAGACTGAGGAAAAGTAGGAATTGAGCAGTTCTGCCCTCATATGATAACCACTTTTGTTTAGCTACCATTTCCTGTCTAAAGAAAGGCTTCTTGTATTGATATCCACAGGGGTGTTTTCAGACACAATTTAGGCTTGTATTTATTCCATATTCTCAAATGGCATGTCTAATATATAATATAATGATTTTTGAAATCCACATTAACTTTGACTTTATTGTACCATAGATAAGCATTCCAATCAAATCTTAAGTCATGCCCTTTTAATTTCAATAACCTTTTATTTCTCAACAACAACCATTCTTTCAACCATACCAAACTAAAAGCAGCAAAGAAACTTTCAAGTTAGGAAACCCCAGACCACCTCTTTCTTTTACATTTGTAATATTTTGTAATATTTTTCCCCTTGCCACAAAAATGTTGATATATCCTTCTGCCGTTGTTTAAATGGTACATCAGATACCAAAACTGGTATTGTCTGAAACAGGGATAACATTCTAGGTAAAACATCTTAATTACAGATATTCTCCCCAATAATGACAAATGCAATTTCCCCATCTGAGCAGATCTTTTAAAATTTCATTCCAAGTCTTAACATAGTTATTAATTGAAACAACATACAATTCATATTTGACAATGTAATTCCCAAATATTTTACTTTCTTTTCTACCTTAAAACCTGTTTTATTCATCAGCACCGCTTGTTCTTGTGGATTCATATTTTTAACACCTTTGTTTTCTGCTTGTTAATTTTAAAGCCTGCTAAGTGCACCAAATTCTTTTAGTTTAGGCATCAAAAAGTCAACTCCTTTTAAAGAGTCCTCCAAGACTAAAACCAGATCATCTGCAAACACTCTCAATTACAGCGCTGGCTCTTCGGCTTTGAAACGGAGATGAGCACCGCAACCCTAGAGTCGGATTCGACTGGCTTTCGAGCAAGGGAACCTTTACCTTTTTAAGTGCACCAAATTCTTTTAGTTTAGGCATCAAAAAGTCAACTCCTTTTAAAGAATCCTCCAAGACTAAAACCAGATCATCTGCAAACACTCTCAATTTGTAATTATCTTTTTAAATCTTTAATCCATCAGTCTTTTTATCCTGTTTTATATTTCTAATCAGAATTTCAAGGACTAAGGTAAACAAGAGAGGAGACAGAGAGCAACCTTGTTGTGTTACTTTTTGAATCTCACATGGTTTGGTTAAATCTCCATTGATGATTATTTTTGCCGACTGTGAGGTGTAAATTAATTTTACCCATTTTATGAAGTTCTCAACAAAGTTCATGTCTTCTAAAACTTTAAACATAAAAGCACAATTCAAAGTGTCAAAAGCTCTCCCTGCATCTTAGAAAATCAAAGTGGCTTGTTCTGTTCTGGGTACAAGCTTTGATGTGCATGCACACTTCTGTAGTTACTTCATGTACACGAAAGCTTACACCCAGAATTAAACTCTTTCAGTGTGAAAGGGGCCACTGGACTCAAACTTTGGTCTGTTGCTTCAAACCAACATGGCTGCCCCACCTGAAAATGTGAGATGTGTGTCAAAGTACAGTCAGTAAAGTCCTTTGCGTAGGGACTCATCTGGGCCATGGTCAAACATGCCTTTAGATCTGACCCAGCTGCGAATGCCTGGTGGATCTAAAGGGCACGATCAGACAGCAACATCTGGGAAAGGTCCCACAGTCGTTGGCAACCCGTGCTGCACCACCACAGAAGTGGAGTTAAAAGACACCGGGGAAAAGTCTGGCCCTAAGGCTTGCCAATGGGCTCTGGGTGGATTTCCCCCTGTCTGATCGCTCAAGCACGCTCTCATGCCATCGAGATGGTCTGCTCATTCCATCCCAACTCGATGCCCTCCCCGCTTAGCAGTATGTGCATAACCGCATACTCCATGGGGAACCCTCAGTGTGGAGGTGCGATTCCTCATTTATGCACATGGGAAACAAAAGGCAAACCCACCCACCCCCCACTCAGCCAAATGTCCCGTTTGATCGGGCAGTGATGACCTGAGCCCGCAGCTACAAAGGATGTGTGATGAAGCAATGCTGTGTCAATTTCAATGGGGGGGGGAAATAGGCTGGCTTCCCCTCCACACCAAAGGGCACATCTGACTGCAACCCTGGGCTGGCTTGAGCAGAGGGCTGTGGGTAAACTGCAAGTGATGTTCTGCTGTTCTCTCTTTTGGGTCTGTGTCTTGTAGCTGGCTGTTTCTAGGTACCCTGCTGTTATTAGGCTGATGATAATACCAAGAATACCTGTTCTCTGTCCTTCAAATATGAATTTGTCCGGTTGTGTTTGTAATGTGAAGCTTGACTGTAGACAGTGGATGGTGTGGTATGTTCAGGATGTCAACTGGAAGCACGTAGATATGTGTAGCTGTTTGTGGGTATAAAGTTTTGCTTATGTGCCCATTGCATTGCATGGTGGTGTCCAGAAACTGGACCTGTGGTGTGGTTTGGTCTAGGGTCATTTTGGTGGGATGAAAGTTGTTGAAGTCCTGGTGGAATTCCCTGAGAGCTTCATTCCCAAGTGCCCAGATGATGAAAATGTCATTGATAACATCCCAAGCACAGGAGAGGTGCTGGTGGAGAGGAGCAGAGGAGGTGTTGCTCCAAATTAGCCATGAATGGGTTTGCATTGTGCGGGGTCATGGCCTATGCCATTAATCTGAAGGGTAAGCTGGTGCTCCTGTTGGTGAGGACAAAGTTGTAAAGTTTGATCATATGAATGGGTTTGCATTGTGCGGGGTCATGGCCTATGCCATTAATCTGAAGGGTAAGCTGGTGCTCCTGTTGGTGAGGACAAAGTTGTAAAGTTTGATCACGTCATTATTATCCTGTGTGGTGGTCTTATTACGGACAGTGTTCCTGATGGAGTGCCTGAGATGGTGTTCTCTGGGAGGCTGCCAGTGGATCGTTGTTTCCTCCAGAAGTCCATAATGGCCTCTAGTCTCTCTCTCTCTCTCAGCCCAGCCTACCCCTCAGGGTGGTCAGTGAGACAGAATGGAGAAAGGGAGATGGATGGCATAAGACTTGTTGGGTCCCGGGAGGGGGGAGAGCCAAGATGGGGTGCTGATCGTGTGGGGCTTGAGGGTAGAATCCACACAGCCCTATCCATGGCAATGTCTGGGGTCTGTTTTTAATCTTCTCATGGGCCTTGTTATTTCCCAGGTGGCATCGGATAGCTATCAGCGTGCACAGGAAGAATGTCACCTTGATTTTGGATTGTAAAAAGAAAATCACAAAGTTCTTGGACCGCAGTGACCACCCTATCATTGATGTCAATGGCATAATAGTATTTGGAACCAGGATCCTGGATGAAGAGGTCTTTGAGGTAAGGATTGGGGGGCTGGGGGCTGGAAGGTCATTGCCAGTTTCTCAGTAACAAGGAGTGAAGGCTTCTTCTCGTATTGGAATGCTCCTGGTGGAAATGGATGAGTTTTCGTGTGCTTATATCTCATATCCAGGTAGTCACTGTGGAATAGTTGTGTGTGTGGGTGGGTGATGTATTGGGC
>NW_015165862.1:235642-293039 GCF_001447785.1 Gekko japonicus | reverse complement strand
GACTTTCCACACTGATCAAATGCAACCTAATTTGGAAGCAGTGGGTATCTCTGTGCTTCCTTTGACATGGTCTGAGCATAGTGAGGTTTGTGGAGGGATGGTTCGAATGGCTCCCTTCCTCTCCGGGACTGAGGGATCCGGGTGGATTCCTGACAGCCGACTGACCTGTGGGTGAAGGGCGTGGCTGTGGCAACTGAAACAGCCGCTCCTCACAAGTCGCTTTGTCTCCCTGGGTCACTGAGGAGTTAGGGGAAGATGGCTGGTATGCCGATGGAGGGGACACCCCCTGTGGATTTGGCCAACACACAGCCTAGAGCACAAGTCTGTGCGTATTCTGGGGCAACGGTAGGCGGTGGAGCACACGTCTTCCTCTGCTGCCACTGCACTGGAGCAATGCCGGCCAGTGGAGCTATTCTTCCCCCTGTGGATTTGGCCAACACACAGCCTAGAGCACAAGTCTGTGCGTATTCTGGGGCAACGGTAGGCGGTGGAGCACACGTCTTCCTCTGCTGCCACTGCACTGGAGCAATGCCGGCCAGTGGAGCTATTCTGGGTGGGGCGGGAGTTCTTGCATTGGGCCCTGGGTGATTTAAATTTGGATAATTCAGTGCCCTACTGTGACTTTATGAGTGAAAACCACTGGTGTCCAACCTAGTTTGGAACATAAACTGCCTTGGCAGCCGTGACTGGTGAGACAGGGTGAGTTCAACTCTGCTGATTCTCCTGAACCTCTCAACAGTATCTTTCCTGAACATTTGGTTGAGGTGGGGAAGCCCATGGCTTCATTCCTGTCTGGCTCACTGTTTCTGCAAGGTGGTGCTAGGAACAACTGTTTGACCCCATGGCCTCTGACATATGGGCCCCCCTTCAAGGTTCTGTTCTGTTCGTCATGCTGTTTCTCATCTATATGAGACTCTGGGAGAGGTTGTCCAGGAGGGGGTTGGAGGAGGTGCTCCCATTATGCAGCTGGCACACGGCTCCTCTCCCTTCAGTCTGTGTCAGGTGAGGCCATGGCCGTTCTGAACCTGCAGTTGGACTGGGAGAGGATCAGTCAGCTGAAGCTCAGGCCCCGTTGCATTTGCGGAAACATTCTGTTCTGGTTGGGGTCACACTCCTGATGGAGCAGGTATTGGGATGTGCTGTTAGATCCAGATCTTCAGATGGAGGTACACCTCTCCTCTGTTGTATGTAATGCCTTTAACGCCAGCCGCAGCCCTTACTTGAGAAGCATGATCTGGCCAGAATTATCTATGCTCTGATCGTAACAGCCTGGACTACTTCAATACGTGCTACATGGGCTTGCCTCTGAAGACTGTTTAGAAGCTTCAGCTTGTTCAGAAAGGTATACAGAGGCAAGGTGTAGAGGTCCAGTCACCCCAGTCCTTTGGTGGTTGCCAGTTTGCTTTTGTGCGCAAGTCAACGTACTGGTACTTACCTTTGCACCCTTATACAGGATTAGTCCCTGAAGGGTCGCTTGAATGCAGCCCTTACACATGTCAGGTGGGAGAACACCAAAGAAGAGGCCTTTTCTGTTAGGGTGCCATAGTTTTGGAACTCCCCCCCGCCCCCCACGGCCGACTGCCACCTGGCACTGGATCTCTTGCCTTTGAGGATTTATTCCGCCAAGCACTCGTTCCACCCTCCCCACTTTCAGACTTTTCACCCTGCCTTTTGAGGGTGAATTTACTGGCTGTGCTGATCATATTTTTTTGTTGTTGCCTTACAGTTGTTCTTTTGGGCTTTTTTTTTTGTTAATTTTTTTTACCTGCTCTGTTCTTTTATTTTAGGCTTACGCTAATTTATTAATTTTATGCATTTATGGTTTGCTTTTCTCACTGAGACTCAAGGCAAATTTCAAAATACAGAAATAATAATCCAGTCTAACAGCACAAGACATCCGATAAGCGATGCAACAGGGTTAGGTTTGGTGACAGAAAGTGCTCTCAAGCTGTGGCGACCCCGTGAGGTTTTCGGGGCCGGAGGTCTTCAGGGGCCTGTGCCCAGCGACCGTGGGCTCCCTTGGTGGTCTCCCGTGCCCGTACTGGCCTGGGCTGACCCTGCTTGGCTTCCGACGAGGTCTGGCTAGCCTGGGCTGTCCAGGTCAGGGTGGGATAAGGGTTACAGGACTGGGAAACAATGCAAACAAAACATTGCCTAATAATACAGAACCATACAGAAAGCGAATATTACAAAGGCAAAAGACAGTGCGGTCAAAGCAGAGAGATTGATATGTTCTGCTTTTGAGGCTGTAAGTTTTCTGTTAGTTTTTGTTTTAGCTTTGCAGACTTAAAAAAAAATTATTGCATGCTGCTTCAGGAGGATTTTAAGGACTATTTAGAAAAGTATTGGGGTGTGAAAGACAATTTGATTTGCTTTGAAAACTATTAAGTTGATTTAAAAGAGAAAGGAAATGGACTAATAATGATAAATATGTGAATATTAGTTACCTAGAGTTATATGATTAAAAATTAGAAACGCATGAAAATTTAATATTTGAGCTGGTGGTGGAAACGCTGTCGGAAGCCTATGAAAGGGAGGGGAATAAGAGGGAAAGGATATATATTGAAGCTGATATATGTGTAATGTGTAGTATCCTAATAAAAGTTGTTTTTTTTAAAAAAAGGAATGTCACCTTAATGGAACAGAGTAGAGATACTTTAAATAAATAGGGGCCCCAGTATTTTTAAAATCTAAAGTGACACCCTAAGGCCTGACCAAGAACTCTCTTGGCTGTAGCTTATAGGGAGTCCCCTATCAGAAGAGATGCTCTTGGGAAGACCGCTGGCCTTTCAGGGCTCACAGCTGGGCATCTCAGGGCCATCGACAGTGTCCAGAAACTGATAATCAAGGGACTGTGTCTTTCTTGGGCTTTATATTAGTGGTGAATAATGCAGGGAGTCAGAAGGCATGACAAAGCAAAGAGTTCTACAGTCTTATATATTTAGAACAACAGCAGCAGCAACATCTGGCTAACCAGTGACTGGATTTCCACTCTGGAGCAATGTCTTCCAGTCCTGCTACTCATTATTCTGCAATGGGATCATCCACAGTTGGCAATTTTATGGGAAGTCTGGTGGTGCTATGTCACTGAATGGCCAGGGTAGGTTTCAGCAATGGAATAGGACTCCAGTTGGCAGTTTTCATCGCTGTCCCGAAAGCCTAACTGATCTCCCCACCGTGCCAGAAACTGGCTGGTGTTGAGTGTCAGCCAGACACCTCTCCCCCCCCCCCCCATCCTGCCCCGCTGCAGACATTTCCTGCAGCTGGCAAAGGTGAGGCAGCAGTTTGAAAGGCTTTCCTTGCAGGCAATCGCATGAGCTGGGAAAGGGCTCAGAGTCATCTCTTTTGTGCTCTGGGCCAGGAGACGGGCACGTGAAGATTGGGCCTGCAGATCTCCAAGTGTACAGCGGCCGAAATCCCATGTTCTCACTGTTCAGAAACTGCTGTGCAAAATCCAACCTGCCAAACATCACATGTTACCTACTTGTAACACCCCCCACCCCCCACTGCCCACAGCGGCTGGAGCTCATCCTTTGTACGTGAGTCGTGTAAGAGACATTTCTGTTCTGTTTGAGAAGTGACATAAACAGAGCTTACCTTGGTAATGAGCTTGCTGCCTGGCAGGTCTAGGCCTCTTCGGCCCCAGGAGTGTGTGTCTGGTTCCCCCCCCCCACTACTATGTTAGGTTATTGCTGCAGGGACAGGGACAGGGACAGTGGAGGAGTCCAAAGAGAAGCAGCACTGGGTCTGCTCTGAGCAGACCACTGCCTGGCTTTTCACTTAAGTCTTTTGAAAACACGGTCAGTTATTCTACCTGGAAAAGAGAACGGTACACAAGTTTACTCTGTTTTAATAGCAGCAACATGATCTTGGATACCTGTTTTGGGCCCATGGCAGAAGTTATGGTGGTTTTTGTGGGATGCGCAAGCCATCTGTGGTACGGTAACTTATCTGAACCACAAAAGAGCATTTTCCTGATTCCAAGCTAGGCAGGAAAATACCGTTAGTAGTTATTAAAACAAAGAAAGAGATTTTATTGCATAAGTAGCCTGCTTGTCAGACCCCCTCCCCCAATTTGCTTAATGGGATTCGGTCCATGTGTGTTTCTTCCCCTTCAGCAAAGTAACAGATCAAGGTGTCAGTGGGATGGAGTTAAAGGAGGGGGGCTTCATTTCCTTCCAGGTCCTCTCCCAAACCTGGTTCTGTTTTTCTGCCTCCCTGTCTTCCAGTTCTTATTTAGAAGACACCATTTAGGGACACCTGATGTTTTTGTGGGTAGGGGAAACACACATGCAAGTTTGCCCGTGGCAGATTGGAATCTTCCTGGACCACACGTGGGAAGGAGGGATCTCTCTGCATCCCAGCCAGAGTGAGGTGCATTTGCAAATAACAGTTTGAGATTTTGTCTCCTGAATTCCTTTTGACTCCTTAGAGTCAGGAAGGATCCCCGCCCCTTCCTTTGCAGTATCCAGAACAGAAAACTACTATAGACGTCACTTAATAAATTCTTAATTTATGGAATTTACTGTTGCAAGGCCTAGTGAATGGCTTTAAAAGTGGGGGGAGGGATGAACCATTTGCTTTAATGCTCAAGTCATCAGAACACGTTCAGGGAGTGGAAATGGCAGGGGAGCACTAGGGGTGTGCACACAAAAAAAACCTGGTATTTTTTGGGTTCAGCTAAACTAAGCCTGAAAAATGTATTGCCAAATATATTTGGCATCATTATATCCTATGGGGAAAGTCCCCATAGAGTATAGTGGAACTGGAGCCAGTTTGGTGTAGTAGTTAAGTGCGCAGACTCTAATCTGGGAGAACCAGGTTTGATTCCCTACTTCTCCACTTGCAGCTGCTGGATGACCTTGGGCAAGGAAGGATGGGTGATGCTGAAAAATGGAGTGCCTAGGGCACAATTGCAAACTGTTCTGGTAAGAAAGAAAGGTGGGAGATGGGTAATGAAGCCGAGGTGGCTGAACAAGGAACTCTCTGAAGAGCTGAGACTAAAAAGGGAAATGTACAGGAAATGGAAGGAGGGTCAGATTACTGAGGGTGAGTACAAAAAGCAGGCTCGAATCTGTAGGGATGGTGTCAGAAAGGCTAAAGCGCAGATGGAGCTGAGGCTTGCGAGGGATGCAAAAAACAAGAAGAAAAATTTCTATGCCTATGTTCGGAGCAAAAAGAAGAACAGGGATGGAGTAAGCTCATTGCTTGGGGAAGATGGTCAAGCCTTAACAAGGGATGAAGACAAAGCGGGATTACTCAACTCTCACATTGCGTCAGTCTTTAACCGTAAGGCAAACTATATGCAAACTGAAGAATGCAGGGCATATGAAGGAAGGAGAAACTGCCTGTCCTGAGTAAGTAAGGAAATGGTTAGAGAGCATCTAGCTGCCTTAAATACTTTCAAATCTCCAGGGCCAGATGGCTTGCATCCCAGGGTGCTAAAAGAAATTGCAGATGTTATTTCAGAGCCTCTGGCTCTAATCTTTGAGATGCCCTGGAGTACTGGTGTTGTGCCGGAAGACTGGAAAAGAGCGAATGTTGTCCCAATCTTCAAGAAGGGGGAAAAGACAGACCCGGGAAATTACAGGCCTGTCAGCTTGACATCAATACCTGGGAAAATTCTAGAGCAGATTATTAAACGCTCTGTCTGTGAGCACCTTGAATGGAATGAATTAATTGGTAGTAGCCAGCATGGGTTTATTAAAAATAAGTCATGCCAGACCAACCTTATCTCCTTTTTTGACAGAGTTACCAAAATGGTTGACTCTGGGAATGCTGTGGATATAGTGTATCTAGATTTCAGTAAAGCATTTGACAAAGTTTCTCATGATATCCTTGAGGATAAGCTGGTTAAGTGTGGCCTGGATGGTGCAACCGTTGGATGGATTCATGGTTGGTTAAAAAATCGTACCCAACGAGTGCTCGTAAATGGCTCCGCGTCTACATGGAGGGAAGTCTCAAGTGGAGTGCAGCAGGGCTCAGTCCTAAGCCCGGTGTTGTTCAGTGTTTTTATAAATGACCTGGAGGAAGACATAGAGGGGATGCTTATCAAATTTGCAGATGACACGAAGCTAGGTGGGATTGCGAATTCTGAAGAAGACAGAGACAGGATTCAAAATGATCTAGAGAAGCTAGAACAGTGGGCTGAGACAAATAAAATGAATTTCAATAGAGAGAAGTGCAAAGTCCTACACTTAGGTACAAAAAATCAAAGGCACAGATATAGAATGGGAGGGACTTGGCTTGACAGCAGCACATGTGAAAGGGATCTCGGTGTTCTGGTTGATCACGAGCTAAACATGAGCCTGCAGTACAATGTGGCTGTGAAGAAAGCTAATGCAATCTTAGGATGCATTAACAGAAGCATTGTGTCCAGATCACGGGAGGTGGTAGTTCCGCTCTAGTCTGCTATGGTCAGGCCTCCTTTGGAGTACTGTGTCCAGTTTTGGGCACCACATTTTAGGAAGGATGTTGACAAGCTTGAGCGTTTCCAGAAGAGGGCAACCAGGATGGTGAGAGGATTGGAATCCAAGTTTTATGAGGAAAGGCTGAAAGAATTAGGTATGTTTAGCTTGGGAAAGAGAAGGCTTAGAGGGGACATGATTGCAGTCTTCAAGTATTTGAAGGGCTGTCATGTAGAAGATGGAGCAGATCTATTCTCTCTTGCTCAAGATTGCAAGACTAGATCTAATGGGTGGAAATTACAAAGGAGTTGTTACCAGCTAACTATCAAAAGAAACTTCCTAACTGTAGGAGTGGTTGAGCAGTGGAACAGTTTGCCTCAGGAGGTGGTGGATGCTCCTTTGCTGGATGTTTTCAAGCGGAGGCTGGATGACCATCTTTCGGGTATGTTGTAGGTATGCAGGGCTATCTTTTAGCTATGCTCCTGCAGAGTGCAGGGGTTGGACTAGATGACCTGCAAGGTCCCTTCCAACTCTTAACATTCTACGATTCTATGATAACAGGGATGAGAGAGAATCCTGCACTTGTGCAGTACATTAGACAACAACCCACAGAGGTAGGCTACCCTCTTTGGATTCAGAACAATATGCCACCAGAACCTCTACATCAGTTTCCCCCCAGCCTGAGATTAGAGGTTCAGACTCTCAGTTGGTTCCTGGAACTTAACACATTGGCAACTCATTCCCCGAGATGCACACTTTTTACTCTCCAATAGTAGCGTATAAGGTGAGCATTTATGCCACAAGATTTAGCCTTGGAATTCAGGTACAACATCAGAGAACATTTAACAATCAGAATAATTTTTACTCAATACAGAGCATAGCACGGACTACCAGAATTTATTTTATTTATTTATTTATTTATTTAGGTATTTTTACCCCGCCCTCCCCGCAAGCGGGCTCAGGGCGGCTTACAAGGGCTAACAGCCCATACATAAAATCCAATAAAATCCAGTAAAACAACCAATAACATATTAATAACAAATAAATAACAAGCCTAAGGCGATTTGCCTTAACTACACAGTAAAAGATATATATTTACCAAGTTGAGGAATATCCAGTCCAAGGGATTTTGAAGGCAAAATCCATCTTTGCTCAACCATGTGGTCCAATTCACAAAGCCAGTCCTTTGTCCCTCACGGGCTGCATTTCAGGTGTAATAAAACTAGCAGAGACGGCAGGAGCAGAAAGCAAGCACACCCTCTCTCTCTTTGGGATTGAACAAATGTAGCCTAATTCCAGTCACAAATTAGATGTGGCTATTAGCCAATTGCGAGTGGGCATGGGTGTGCCCAATTGTTGGTTGTCATGGCTGCAACATAGGATTGGCTAGAATGGCTTCTCCATTGCTGACGGGACTTTTTGCATGTGAGGCAGAGCCAGACACCATTAAGTCTACCTCTTCCCTTAGAGGTGTGAAAGAATGTGTGGTTATATGGCATGCTTATAATGTTTTTCTGGCTAAATGGACAGGCCATTTGGCTTCAACAGGAAACAAGACACAGCATGTTATCAGAAAGAATAAGAGGAGAAGGCATGGATTTATAGAAATCAATATTTCGATACAAAGCCATAGTTCTGTCAGAGCTGTTCTTGAAAGAGCAGTTCTTGAATAAGCTCTCTCAGCCTCACCTACCTCTCAGGGTGTCTGTTGTGGGGAGGGGAAGGGGACAGGAGTTTGTAAGCTGCTCTGAGACTCCGAGTGAAGGGTGGGGTATAAATCCAATCTCCTCCTCCTCCTCCTTTCCCAGCCACCCTACATCTGGTCAGTTTCACTCACCTCCAACCAGCGGGGTAAGCAGCTGGTCAGCTGAGGAAGGGAAGAGTCAGGGGGGAGGCATGTTTAAATGCCCCTTTCCTTTCCCCAGCCTGCCTGCCTCCCAAGATCAGCTTCCCCAGGCATTGCACAGCTGCAGTTTGTCTTCCCCAGGCATTCAGCGGCTGCGGGGCACCTGGGGGAGCCAAGGGAAGGCAGTTTAAACTGCCTTCACTCCCAGGATTGGCTTCCCCAGGCATCCTGTGGCTGAATCTGATTCGGCTGAACCAATACGTGAAAAATACCAACAAGGTATCTTTTTCCATTCGGCAAAGCCGAATGCATACCCCTAGGTAGCACTACAAACACTAATGGTGTCATTTTGAACAGACTGGTTCGTGTGTGAGATTACAACAGTAGTGGATGGGTCTGGGTCAGTATCTGGCTACAACTTAAATGTGGGAAGGACAGAAGCTTTTTATTTATTTATTTATTTATTTAATTCAATTTATACCCCGCCCTCCCCGCAAAGATTGGGACGGAAGATCTAAGTTCATGTGCCCTCTGGAGCCAGATAGAGAACAGCAAGATGGTCAGTGGTGATAAATCTTTACAGCTAAAGAGAACAGCAGTCTTTTAAAATAGTTTTGCCATGCTGATTTCTGAGATTGAAGTAAAAATAGCAATTTGGTCAAAACCGAACTTCTTGACAGAATTAACATTGTAAAAATGTCTGTAATCCAAAAGATTATCTATGTGTTCACCAGTGTTTCAATTTTAATTCATGATGAGAAACTGAAAGAATTATAAAACTAGTTTAAAAGTCTCATTTGGAATAATAAGAAGCCACGAATAAGCTTAGCCACTTCACAAGAGGTTTAGGGGTCCCCAATACAAGGGTTTATTATCATGAAGTCTAATTATCTTGGTTAATAAAATAAATATCTTTAAGGGAGGTTTTTTTAAATTCATATTGGGCAAGCCTATGTTAAAATCCCATTAGCTCTCTCTCTCTCTCTCTCTCTCTCTATCTATCTATCTATCTATCTATCTATATGCGCCTAAAGAAAAATGAGAAACAGATGCATTACAACTGAGACAATTACCTCATCAATGCAAAATTGGTCACATTGTGGTAATAAATTAGCACCCACCATGTGATTAAAAAAAAAAACATCCCTAGCTCTGATTGTGAGGGTACAAAATGCCATTTATTTATTCAGATAACTGGATGAGGGTATTCTGGATAAAGGAGATGAGAAAATCCCACTATTTCATTATTTCCAGATAAAGAATGTCTCAATTAAGAAATGTCTCAATTAAGAAAAGGAACTTTAATGAAAGAAATCACAAAGTGTGAAAAATTAGCATTATATAAAACCCCAAAAACCCTTGTTTCAAATATATATGTTATCTGTTGATAGATTTACTGTGTAAGAAATGAAAATATAAAAAGGCAGTAAAAAGCCTTAGTTCAACAATCCTACAGTAGAACAAATTTGGAGTCCGGTGGGGCACCTTTAGGACCAACAAAAGTTTATTGAAGGTATGAGCTTCTGTGTGCAGGCACACTTCCTCAGATACATGGAAATCGAAGTAAACTTCTGTTAACTTCCATTTCAATGTATCTGAGGAAGTGTATATGCACACAGAAGCTCATACCTTCAATAAACTTTTGTTGGTCCTAAAGGTGCCCCCACTGGACTCAAAATTTGTTCTACTGCTTCAGACCCACATGGCTGCCCCCACCTGGATCAATCCTACAATATGGTTTTTCCTTTGTATAAGAGGGTCAAAATTTACAGTGAATCTCTAGTTAAGAGAGAACTTCAGTAAAATGGCATATCAATGGTATCTGTCACCCAGTAGATGATCCAAGATAGCCTAAAATAGATTAATATAAATATTGCTGAGAATGGTTGGTACTGCAATATTAATACAGCTACCTTTCCCCATATGTGGCGGGAATGTCCCTTTGCTTGATTGTGGCAAGGATTTCCACTGGCATTAATTTTGGAGTCGATTATAGCATCCAAACTATTGAACACACGTGAAGCTGCGTCATACCAAATCAGACCACTGGTCTGTCAAGGTCTTTCCCACCACCTGCTGCCTGTTCCTTTCAACTGGATATGCTGGGGATCAAACCTGGGACCTTCTGCATGCAAAGCAGACATTCTTCCACTGAGCCTCAAGCCCACTGATGTCAAATTGTGTGGTAACTAGTTTGAGTTCTCTTCTACGGCTGTTTTTATATGCTGTTACAACTGTTTACATTTTATTTGTTAGATATTGGAGGAGCAATTCTCCAAGTAAAAGAGAATGGTTTAACAAATTGAAAGTAATATTTGGTATGATTCCATCAATAGCTTACTTAAAAAGAAAACCCATAAAAACATTAATATTTGGAAACTTAATGGTTCAGCAGATGGGAAACTAAATAAGCTGATGATGGTTTCTGTACAATTTGTATGTTACATTTAAAATGGTGAGTTTGTTTTTCCTTTGATTAAAAGCAATGAAAGGGGGTTAAAGGAGAGTGGACTCTATGACATTATAAGCCGGCCTTGGCTGGGAGGGCGGGGTAGGAATCCAACAAATAAATAAATAGACCTGCTGAAGGACTTTCGGTTTTCAGCACGACGAGAACGGTTGGCTCTGTGACTTGCTCCCATGAAGCCACCGGATCACCAGATCCTTAAGAGGAGTTTGGGGGCTCCCGAACTCCAGTGAGCTCTCCAGAGAGGAGCTCATGGCAAGGGGCTTGAGTTGGACTCCCCACGAGCGGCAGCAAGTGGGTGGAAGTCTGAGACCACCTCCAGCAAGATCTCAGTGAGAGCGTCCATGGCAGCCATGGACATGGAGTCATGACTCCCGAGGCGAGGGGGAAACAGAACATTTCAGGGGGGAAAAAATAAATCACCATGAGTAACCTTAATTGCAACATTACTAGGAACTTTCCCACTGATTAAACCCTTTAAATTGTTTGTAAGGGGGAAAAGAAAGGGAGGGGTGAGGAATCCCCCCCCCCCTTCTCTAAAGCGGCCATGAAAAGAAGAGAAAGGAACTTTCTTAATAACTTTACTGGGCTAAAGAAGAGAAGGTTGATGTCTGAAGAAAATTGTGAAACAGTTTTATAAATGTGATATCATTGCACTTTGGATTACAATACCATATTGTGGGTTATAAATCTTTGGAATACTGTAATACTGTAATAAGCATCAGAGTCTATACTATTGAAATTGAAACTTATCTTCCCTGGAATTATAACTGAGCCATAGAAAGACATTTAATTTGGATTATAAATATCTACATCTTATTATTTCAACCATAAACTAAGATCAAGAAGAAAGAAGGAAGAATTATGAACTATTAAGCATATATTTGTAACTTTCACTACTTCGTTTCTTTATAACTCACTAGAAATAATGCCCGTTGCGGAAAGCTACGGTCTCGATAGCAACAGCCAGAGATGGCAAGAGACCTCCCTGCCTCTCCCTTCTCCCCACCCCGTCAGAGCTGATGAACTCTGAGCTGGCAGAAATCAGCATTTTGCGCTGCTGGCTCGGTGTCTCCCTTGCAAAGTGGAACAGGGCCGTGAAATCAGAGTAGACTGTCTACTGTAGACAATAATGACTTTGATGGACTGAGGGTCTGATTCAGTAAAAGGCAGCTTCATATCTCTTCTCTCCTTTTTTATATATAATTGAATATTGGGTGCCAAAGTTCTAATTCTAAAATGCACTCCCTTAGTGTATGGCTGATGGCACTGCTCCTCAGCATATATCGCCACCAATCTGAAGGCAAAGCCCGGGTCCCGCCCACACCACAACTGCTGCGACAACCTGGTCTTTTGCATATGGAAGCTGATTGGACTTCAGTCCATTCCACACCTCAAACTCCCCCCCCCACCAGGCAGTTGGAATTTACAGTTGCATAACATACCTCATAGGGGAGAGGAGAATGGGTAACAATGGTTACCACTCTCCAGGTGAGGGCTACAAATAACTCAAACATACAAATGCTCTTCAGGTAGCAGAGATCAGTCCCTCGGGAGAAAACAGTGGACTCTGTCATTAAATCCTGCTGAGGTTGCCACAGGAAACTGACACTGTTTGCCCAAAGCCAGAGCACTCTCCCAGAGCCTCTTTCTAGATCCCGTTGTATTTATTTCCGCAACGGGCATTATTTCTAGTTCAATTATATATAAGGAGAGATTGTATATAATTTTGCGTTTTGTTGAAAATTGTAAAGTATATTATGTTCTGAGGTTCCTGAAAACAATTGATAAGTCTGTATTAAAACTAAATGATAAGACTGTCTGCCTTGCCTGGGAACCCTCTTGTTTTTAATGTAATTGGGTAAGCATAGAAAGCTGTGTGATTGTAGAGATTTTATTGACAAAGAGCTGGAGAGATTCTCTGTTTTTAATACAATATTTTAAAATGGCTGGAGTAGAAGAAGGGGAAAATGTTCTAACACCAATCGTGACAGATCTCCAACTTCCTTTATAAAAAGAAATTACTCCAGTAGTAGAAAAAGATGTGAAAACGGTTCTGGACTCTTTGCAATCTAAGCTAGACTTTCTTCTACAGCAGAAGAACAGCCAGCAGAAAGAGAAAAGTGACAGGGCAGACATCTTTGTGAGAGATATGGATACAGAAAATAAAGATGAAGCCTGCAAGCAAAATGACATGGCCTACAGAACGAACTCAATGTATACAAAAAGAAACAAAATGCTTGGAGAACAAAATGGGAGATTATATGAAAGAATGACAAGAGATGAAATCCCTACAGCAGAAAATGAAATTTTCCTTCAGAGAGAGGAAAATAAAGAATATATGGAACCTCAAACCAACAAAGAATTGAAAATAGAGGGCTACTTCCAGAAGTTATTTCCCTTACATACAAGGGGAAAAGTCACAGAATTAAGACCTTAAAACGTAAGAGGAGAAACCAGAGAATGAAGAAGAGGATGAAATCCTACAAAAATGGTTGAAACTTTCTGGATATGTGAGACCACACTTATTTTCAAGAGAAGAAGGTCAACGCCCTTTGGACAAGAGAGACTATACAATTTTTTAAGATCTTAGAAATTAGTCTGACGTATAACCAATTTGAAAGGAATAGGAACTTTATTTTAAATCAATTGCAAAAGAATATACATAAAAATAAGGTGGGATATAGAAAATAGATATTTAGACATTGTATGAGATACTTAACTAGATACTTTAATGATGAAATGGATTTTTTTTGTTTGTTTGTCTTAGATAAAAATAAAATGTTATTAAAAAATAAACCTGCTGAGGCCCCTCCTCTCCCCAGGCTCCACCCCCCCAAATCTCCAGGTATTGGTGTAGTGGTTAAGTGCGCGGACTCTAATCTGGGAGAACCGGGTTTGATTCCCCACTCCTCCACTTGCACCTGGCTAGATGACCTTGGGCAAGCCATAACTCTGGCTCAGCTGTTCTTGAAAAAGAGCAGTTTCTGTCAAGAGTTCTCTCAGCCCCACCTACCTCATAGGGTGTCTGTTGTGGGGAGGGGAAGGGAAAGGAGTTTGTAAGCCACTCTGAGGCACCTTTGGGTAGTGAAGGGCGGGGTATAAATCCAATCTCTTCTTCTTCTTCTTCTATTCCCCAACCCAGAGTTGGCCACCCTTGTGGTGGAGCCCCCACTCCCAGTCTCTCAGGGGCTGCCAGCTCCAAGGTGGGAAGTGTCTGGAGGTTTCAGGGAGTGGAGCCTGAGGAAGGGGAGATTTGGGGAGGGGAGGGATTTCAGTGGGGTACAGCACCATAGATCCCACTTCCCAAAGTGGTCATTTTCTCCAGGTGAACTGATCTCCATCACCTGGAGGTCAGTTGTAATCCCAGGAGATCTCCAGCCACCACCTGGAGGTTAGTAACTCCAGTCACAGATGATCCTCCTGGGGTGGATCAAGATGGGCAGCCATGTGAGTCTGTCTGTAGCAGCAGAAAAGAGCCAGAGTCCAGGAGCACCTGAAAGAGTAACAACATTTGTGACAAGGGAGGAGCTTTTGTGGGTCACAGCTCACTTCTTCAGATCTTGTTGCATATATTCCACTTGCCTCCAAGTTTCTGTCTGTGTGTCCCCGTGTGTGTGTGTGTGTGTGTGTGTGTGTGTGGCCTGAATAAAAAGCCCAAGGAGGGAATGATGCCACCCAGGGCTCTTTTTGTAGAAAAAGCCCAGCAGGAACTCATTAGCATAATAGGCCACACCCAACAGCAGAAACCCATTAGCATATTAGGCGACACCCCTGACAGCACAGCTCATTAGCACATTAGGCCGCACCCCCATGTTACCAGAAGTGTGGTCATCCAGCCACACCCACCTTTTGCTTGTTATTCTGTTTACCTTGTTTGTTGTCAAACCCAGGGCTTTTTTGTAGCAGGAACTCCTTTGCATGTTAGGCCACACACCCCTAATGTAGCCAATCCTAATGAGTTCCTGATGTTGGGTGTGGCCTATTATGCTAATGAGTTCCTGCTGGGCGTGGCCAACTCGGGAGCCAGCCGGAACTCCGTTCCTGTGCGTTCCTGCCCAAAAATAGCCCTGATGCCACCAGTTCTAGAAAATGGCCGAGTCCGGAGGTCATGTGGGGCTCCTGCTGGCTGCCACTCCTGGACGTGGGCTCCCGTGTCCCTTGGCCTTGACTCCCTCCCCTGCCTTTATGCCCACTGATGTCAAGGGATGCTGGCCGGGCAGCATCCAGAAGGTGAGTTGCAAACTCAAACTTGCAGGTTGAAACTGGAGTAAGTACCAAATGCCTCCTCAAAATAAATGTTGCACTTGGAGTGAAGTATCTTCTGGGGCAGAACCTCTGAGGGACTCTGAAGTGAGCTCAGAAGTTCTGATGAGTCTTCTCAGTAGGTCTGAGGACAAGGCGGCCCACCCGCAGGTGGCACCTAGGGACCACTGGCACCGCCTGGCACCGGCAAGAGGTGTCGATGGGCATCAGGGATTGACACGTAGGCATCCTTCACCCCTGCGCAGGGCTGGATTAAGACCTGTAGAGGCCCTCAGTACTGAAAAGATGATGATGCCCCCTTATGTAATTCAAACTATGGAAAACATTAAAGCGTAGAATAAAATTTTATTCTTTTTGAAATGACACAAAATTGACATGTATGCTGAAATTAAAATAGCTGCTTTCTAGATTCTGTGATTGCAAAATTCTGAATCAGTTCGCTGAGGCTGACTCGACAAAGCAAGTCCATTTCCGTGGGGGTTGCCATCTCCAGGTTGGGAAATGCCTGGAGATTTGGGGGGTGGAGCCTGAGGAGGGCGGGGCCTCAGTGGGGCACAGGGCCAAGAGAGTCCTCCTTCCAAAGTGGCCTTTTTCTCCAGGGGAACTTATCAGCTGTGATCCCAGGAGATCCTGGAGGTTGGCAACCATAGCTCCCACACATGGTAGGAGAAAGTGAATCCAGTCTGTCCTGACACATTGTTGCTCTCTTGAGTTTTTTAAAAATTATTTTTCAGCTGAGAAAGAGAGAATTCTGCAGAGCAGTTAGTAATAATCACGTTAGACAAACATGTACTGTGATCTCTGCATTTGGAAATACAGGTTGTATTCCATATACTATTGTATCACGATGATCAATGTGACTGAATTTTGTATTCCTATTTCATTACAATTTTGTGTGGATATAACAGTGGAGCCGCTGTAGTTCTCCACAGAGTCCTGTGTTCAAGTAGGCAGGGTTTGAGTCAGCTAGCTTTTGAGGACCCTGTGAATTTCGTTAGTCAGACTGCGAGTCATACTGTTTCAAAAGAAAATCTACTTGATACTTCTCTGTACACTTCACCTCTCCTCTTTATATGAGCTCCAAGTGTGTCTTTTATACTGTAGTAAGTAGATATACAAAACTGTCTGTAGGAGTCAATGTTTTTCCTGGTGCGCTGCCATCGTCTAAGTGTTTTTTCCCTGATTTGCTGACAGAACTGGACTTCTTTGTAGTTAGCACCAGGCAAGATCTCTTTTGATATATCTTCAGATCTTTCAAAATAATTCCTCAAAGTATGTCACTGGTCTGCTGCTGGTGGACAGAGGTCTGTGCATGGTTTTTTTTTTTTGACAGCTCGACTTAGTCAACATGAATACAAAACCTCGTGCTCGCATCTTGTTTGCAATGTTTTCTTCCTCTCATATAGTTTTCCTCTTTTGTGATTGGCCTTCAGCTATACTTTCTAATGCATCCACAATCTTTGAGTAGGGCTGTTGAGAAAAAGACTTATTGCCACCAGACAACAATCAGCAGCACTGCCGCCAACAAGACTGAGAGAATGTGCAGCACGTGGTATGAATACGGCATGTTAGTTCTGTTCTAAAATCTTCTTAATCATTCCTTGGTAACACCCTGACATGTGGCCAGCATTTTCATGAGATTGACCTCTGCCTTGAAGAGAAATCTATTTTGCAAACTTGGCACATATAATGCAGTACTTGGTTTTCCATTCCTTCACCAGTGCAGCTTTTCAAGTAGAAGAAAGTTATAAATCAGTCAGGTTTTCCTTCTGTGGGAGATATATATATCTTAGTATGATACGCAGTTGATTGATGTGTGAAAGATCAAGTGTGGAGGCAACAGATAAACTGAAGTACCACAATAGCCGAATGGACTTTGGCACTCATTAGACCAACGAGTCCATCACATACTGTCTGGGATAAGTATGATGGTTACCTTTGCCGCCAGTATTCCCATATTTTGAGATATGGACTGCTAAAAATGAGTCAAACTGAGCCACAAGCTCCAACAATCCCAAGAAAATCCCATTCTGCAGAATTTTCTCTCTCTGTCTCTTTGCTGGTGTCCTAAGCACATGGTTAGTCTGCCTTGATGCGGTGATTCTTTGGAAACTGTAGTCTGGATTTGTAAAACTGAGTTTTGGAGCATGAACCCGATGCCTGGGTCTGGTGGCCAGGAGGCAGGTGCTGAATCCTTTGCCCTGCGTCTGAGTCATGAATTCTTCAGACAGAAGCGCCAGGCCAGGATTATCAGCTTCATTGTCTGGGGGGACTTTTCTGTTCTTCTCCCGGAACCTTGCTTGGGAGGGGAGCTGTCCTGCGATGTGTTCTTCATCGGCAGTAGCAAGCTCCCATCACCTGGTACCGGATAGTGGTGAAGAAATAATGCAGGGTAATTAAATGCGGTAGGGTCAGCAGTGTATGACTCTGTGTGTGCACTGGGTGGGTTTCCTGTGAATTCTGTATCTCGGGCACATAAATGTCTCTGGCTGTTCTGTCCCTGACACTCACAGCTGGACCCCACCATCTTCATTCAGTTAAAGTTTCCCTCCCCTCTTTTCCCAGGGAGCGGGGGGGGGGGCGGTATCCCATTTCATTCTCCCAACTGCCTCGTGGCTGGCTTGTGTGGTCAGACCAGTCCTGGCGATTCTTTGTCTGGTTTGTCTGGGCGAAGTGAGCAGAATGTGCTCCGGCAGCCCTTGCGCGGCGTGCAGTGTGTTTTGTGGATTGTTGCCCTTCACCTCATTCGTTCCTGGCATCGGAGGAGTCAGTGATGGAAAACTGGGAATGATTTGGCCAGTCAGGAATGTCAGAGCTTTGGGGAGCTCTGGGAGGAGTGAGAGCTGTCTGTTTCAATGACAACTTTAAGCCAAAGGAGTTTCTGACCTGTTTCTCCAAGCCCCGGTGAGGAAAGCTGGGCCCAAACAATGCTCATATTGAAAGTCACTTAACTCTTCCCTGAGAGGGACTCCAAGGCAAAGCTTGGCATTCACACGGAGCTAGTAAAGCCTCTTGTCTCCCCAGTGCCACAAATGGCTGGCCCAGAGAGGAGAGCGTGTCAAAATGGTTTCCCAACATTCCTTGAGTGGAAAAAAGACTTCCTCTCATTAAAAGTCAATTAGTTCCGAGGTTATGTGACTCTCTCTCAGTGTGGGGGGGGGGAGAAGAAGACCCACTTCTGTGGGCTGGAGGAGCTGCCAAGCCCAGCACGCAGCACCAGAGTCCCATCTGAGACAGAGATGTGGTTGGAGATGCAAACATACACATGTTGTGAGGCATCAGGGGAGATCTGTGCCTGTCTGCATGGGGACTGGAAACGGGTGGGAGGGAGGGAGGCTTCGAAGGAATGAGGAGGCAGCTTTTGCCAGGCAGGGCAAAGGCCTCCAGGCCCTGAGGAGGCGGGGGGGCAGGGGGGGAAGATGTGGGTGTGCAGTGGGGGTGTGCATGAATGTGTGCGTGCCAGCATTTGCACAGAGGGAGTGCAGTCAAGCAGCAACTAGGGCATTGTTTGAAGAACTCTCTGCCCTTGTGATTGCAAAGGAGAGCTGAAAAGCGCATGGCTGCTGAAGACTGCCTGCTGGCAGCGGGAGGGTGGTGTTCTCCCCTCAACGAGTGGAACTGGAATAGATTGTGCAGAACAGGGGGAAATGTGGACAAGTGTGGAATGGCTCTTCAGTGGCCGGGTTGGAACTCTGGTAGCCGGTGCCCTGGCGGGGACGGACAGTCCGAGAGCAGCCTGGTGGAACCCGATGGGACTCGGTTGGCCCCCGTGTGTCACCTGACCCCTGCCGAGCTGCCGTGCTGCCTTCGTCTTGTGCGGCAGCCCAGCAGTTCTGCTGCCGGTGGCCTGGCTGGCCCCACAGAGAGGCGACGGCAGAGACCCAGCCTGGATCCTTCCCCTTGACTCCTTCGGGCATTTAGACCCGTTGAGCACCTTCCTCCGTGTCAAGGCCAAGGGGAGAGGCTGCGCAGTGGATCCGCAGGGGCTGGCTCGTGCATTTCATATTTTAAGAGTGTGCAAGAGCAGCTTTAACGTTCAGGGGCCAGGCTCTGTCTGTGTGTGATCCGAGTTTGTGATGTGTCAGACGGAAGCCTGGAGCCTGCACCTGAGGCTCAGGGAGGGGAGGGCCATTTTGCTTCCTGGCTGGGACTCAAGTGTCTCTCAGATGCTGGTGGCTACTACCCCCCCCCCGCATGACCCAGGCAGAATAGCAGATACTGAGTCCAGTCGGGCACCTTTACGACCAACAAAGGTTTTTTCAAGGTATGAGCTTCCGTGTGCCCACCTGGGTCTACCAGGCAGAATAAGTGAGCTTGCTTTGTGATAGCCGGGCCAAGATCCTGCAGGGAGCTGTGCAGGGTGAGCAGTGCTGAAATGAACAGGATGTGAGCCACAGGCTCCGGGCCCCACCCTTGGTCCTTGAAAGGGGCAGTGCCTGAATCATAGAACCCAAAGTTCTGCTGATGACTCTAGGACACCTTTTTTCTGCACTATGAAGAAAGGCCTTAGGGTCGAGTGCGGTTTCACAGGGCAAAACCAAGAGTCCAGGGCTGGGTGCAAAGTGTGCTTTTAAAGCTCTTGAACGTGTCAGAGAGCAGGAAGACAGTCATAGAATCATAGAGTTGGAAGGGTCCTCCAGGGTCATCTAGTCCAACTCCCTGCACAAGGCAGGAAATTCACAAATACCTCCCCCTCCACACCTGCAGTGAACGCTGTTCAACGCCCAGAAGATGACTGAAAGCTTCCAGGATCACTGGGGGCCAAACTGGCCTGGAGAAAAATTGCTTCCTGACCCCAAACTGGCAATCAGCATTTCCCTGGGCACGTAAGAAAAGGCCACAAGAACTAAGCCCTGAGGCAACCCTTCCTGCCTAAGTCCACAGAATCTGCATTGCTGTCAGATGGCCATCTAGCCTCTGCTTGAAAACCTCCAAGGAAAGAGAGCCCGGCACCTCCCAAGGAAGCCTGTTCCACTGAGGAACCGCTCTTTTTACCGCTCTCACTGCCGGGAAGTCCTTCCTGATGTTTAGCCGAAAACTCTTATGACTTAATTTCAATCCGTTGGTTCTGGTCCGACCTTCCAGGGCAACAGAAAACAATTCTGTACCATCCTCTCTATGACAGCCCTTCAAGTACTTGAAGATGGTTATCGTATCACCTCTCAGCTGTCTCCTCTCCAAGCTATGCAACCAAGGGCACAGCAATCTGAAAACACCAAAATAAAGGAATTGCTGCAATCAGTTCACAAATTTACAGAATAATAACAAAAATGGGCATTTTCATGATGTATAAATCCCAAAATTCTTCTTTTAGTCAACAGGTCAGATGATGACGACCATCTCGAGTTTCCAGAGTTTGTTTCGAGGTCTTTATCAAAATTCCTATTTGAAACAAACAATATTCATAATAGGAAACAGGAATCCTGACCTTAACAAGTTATAAGTTATATGTCTATGCAATTCAGAGCTATAATTTAGCCTTTTAAAATATTTTTGTAAGTTGCACTGACTGTAATATTATTATTTTTATAGAATTTGAGATTCCTTATATTGGATTGTTTGAAAAATACAGCAAAGCAGTATGTATAAAAATAATATTTATTGATAACTTATAACTTGTTAAGGTCGGGATTCCTGTTTCCTATTATGAATATTGTTCGTTTCAAATAGGAATTTTGATAAAGACCTCGAAACGAACTCTGGAAACTCGAGATGTTCGTCATCATCTGACCTGTTGATTAAAAGAAGAATTTTGGGATTTATACATCATGAAAATGCCCATTTTTGTCATTATTCTGTAAATTTGTGAACTGATTGCAGCAATTCCTTTATTTTGGTGTCCTCTCCAGGCTACACATACCCAGCTCCTTCAACCTTTCCTCCAAGGACTTGGTCTCCAGACCCCTCAGCCATCTTCGTTGTCCTCCTCTGGACACATTCCAGCTTGTCTGTATCCTTCTTAAATGGTGATGCCCAAAACTGAACACAATACTCTAGGTGAGGTCTGAGCAGAGCAGAGTAAAGTGGCACCATCACTTTGCGTGATACAGCGTAGCACAGAAGCCAGTGTGTCCTGCAGTGCACACACGCACATACTCACCCCCGCCCCCCCATATTTCCAGATGTGATCCTGCCAATGTTTCCAATATGCTGAATTGTATTTGATCTGGGCTTTTGCTGACTTCTTAAAAACCCCAATTATTATTAAAGTCAGTAATGACTGGTTTAATTTCAGAGTGTTCCGATTCCTTTTCTCCCTTTGCCATCTGTCATATTTCAATGGGTTTATCATCGGATTATTTTGGCTTATCTGCCTGTGGGATTCATATGTCACTGTTGGACTGAATGGAATTGTTCAGCCTGAACTAGTTTCAGGAGGGAAAAAGACACTCCAGGCTCATTAGTGGAGATCAGAAAGAGCTCTTGAAATCCTGTCTCTGAAGCCTCCTGTAATGTGAGCTGATAACTCCAGGATAAGCACCCCTTCCAGTGTTCAATAAGGGAGCACCCGCTTTGCATGCATGCGGTCACGGATTCGGTTCCCAGCATCTCCAGTTAAGGGGGAAGAAAAAGATCTCCGGTAACAGGTCTAAGAAAGCCACGTGATACCTTCCGTTAAGACCAACCAGGAGAACGTGCGGGCTTTTTTCTCCAGAACTCTTCATCAGACTGGATGTTCAACCAACCAAACAAGCAAAAAGATGTGCACCCACCCCCCACCCCATTCTAATATCAGGATGCTCCCATGGGCCAGAAGACTTTGAACAGCTGTTGCCGGTCAGCACAGTGGCTAGGTTTCCCAAGGGGCATGGGCTGGGAGGCAAAATCAGCTTGGAAAGAGCCTCATCCTGGACCTGCCCTTGCCCCCCCCCGGGAAGGGGGAGGGAAGCAGGAAGAGGGCCGCCCCCTGCCCCCAACGGAGGGGGGTGGGAGCTTCTGCCCAGATGGCTCCTGCCCACCATGGGAGATGCCAGCTCCTGGCGGCTGTGGCTCATGACTCCAGGGCAGTCCTGGTGTGTGTGTGTGTGGGGGTGCACCCCCGCAGCCGACTGGGACTTCCCCCTGTGGTCCTAATGGCCAATCTGTTCTAGCTCCAAACGTCTGGCATCATCCGACAGAATGCTGGATAGTTTGCAAAGGCAGGATTCATTTTCAGCCTGGTTGTCTGAACGAATCCTGTTTCAGCATCTTTGTCCCCCTCCGCCCCCCTGCACAGAGACCTGGTTGATCTTCTGCCCTGCTTCGGGGCAAAGGCAGTGCCAGGGTTCTGAACCAGGAGTCTGCATTTGTGCACCACGCAGACTGTAGTTGAGACTAATTGTATAATAAACCAGCTTCAAAGCATGGTTGCAGATCAAAGCATGATGGACCCTGACATGTGCTCAGACAGCCACATGACCCACCGTTAGCTGACTTCAGTTATGCTTTTGCATCATGTCAGGCAGTCACGGATATTTTCAGTGACCTTTCTCCAGTGGACTTTTCAGCACGTGGGTTGAGAGACCCAGCCCAAATGTTGTCTCTTTGTAACATCAGAGGCTCAGGTATATGGGGCACGGACTTTGTAGATCTCTCCTGTCCCTCTCTTGTTGGTTGGTGTCATTTCTGCCAGGAAGTTAAGCTGGAACTTAGCTTGAATGGGGAAAAAATGACTTAGTACTTTCCCCCTGAAGTGGAGTATAGGATTCTGAACAAAAATCCAGCTTGCTGGTTCAGAATGGATTGTGACCACACAGTGCTGAGGTGGGCAGATTATTGCTCTCTCTGTGTGTTTTTTTTTGGGGGGAGTGGAGAGATCAACAAGAGTTTTTCCTCAAGCTCTCAAGTTGGTTTACAGTTTGTCGGTTGCTTTCGCAGACTGGCATGCTTGAAGGGCAGCCAACCCGCTCGAGGGCCAGGCACCACCAAGAGCCACGGAGAGCGGCTGAGTGGGAGAGAGGCCCGCGTCTGGGCCCCAGCTCACTGTGAGGGCAGGGCAGGTGGGGTGCTGGCTGGCCCGGAAGAGCTGGCATCCAACTCTGAATCCTTGGGCGCAGGGGTCGTTTCGTAGAAAAAGAGCTAGGGGAACTCATTAGCATAACTCATTAGCATATGCCCCACCCCCTGACATCACCGGAAGTGTGTCATAAGGCCACACCCCCTGACATCACCGGAAGTGTGTCATAAGGCCACACACCCCGCCCCCAACGGTCCCGGCCACCGCCGCCGACCTTGCAGCTCCACTGCCAAGCCCCACGAGGGGCCCGGCGGTGGACCTGCAAGGCTGGCGGAAGTGCAAGGAAGCCCCGCGAAGGCCCTCCCTGGCCCCAGGCAGGCAGGGGTGGGGAGAGGCAGGGAGGAAGCAACTTACCCTCCTCCTGTCTCCTCCTGGCTGAACGAGGGCCGGAAGCAGGGGGCGGGGCTTCGTCATGTGCCCCGCCCCCCGTACCTCACCCGGGGGAACTGCGATCCCCCCCGGCGGCTCTCAGGCTGAACTGTTTGTCCCGTGTGTGTGTGTGTGGGGGGGGAGATGTGGCGATTGGTACAAATTATGTTAATATTCAGTGCCCCTGTGACTTCACTTTTATGCCTGCCTCAGAGGGATTCTATGGAACCAAGTTAACTTGCTTCACCCCGATTTGCAAATCCTGTTTCCGTTTTCTCACGTGAACCAGAATGGAATTGGGTCTCGAAAGAGGTTTGAGAAGACTACTGGTGTCTTGGGGCTGGGGTCCCAGTGAGGGAAGCGGCTTTCCTCACGCCAGTGACTTTCTCTATCACTGTAAAAGTTTATAGCCATGTAGTACTTGAGATCTCTAGTGCAGTTCATACACATGATCTTGGTAATTTCTACAACAGCCTTGTCAGATAGGCCCGTAGTATTTCCCCTGCCTTATAGCTGGGGAAAGGGAGGGAAGGCGGAAGGGTACATACAGCCTGATCGCATCAGATCTCGGGAGCTAAGCAGGGTCAGTGCTTGGAAGGGAGACCTCCAAGGGAGGCTCTGCCGAGGGAGGCCATGGCCACCCACCTCTGCTGCTTCTCACTGGCCTGTAAAGCCCCTTGCTGGGGTGGCCATAAATCAGCTGCAGCTTGACAGCACATAGCTGGGAGATCTTGAGAGGTATCTGTTTGTTTACTGCATTTATACCCCATCCTCCTTCCTCTCCTCCATTTTATTCTCGCTGCCGCCCTGTGAGGTAGATGAGGCTGGGAGTGTGTAACTGGCCCCAGGTCACCCAGGAGACTTTCATGACAGAGTGGCTTGTCTGTGCTATCTGGAAAGTTTCTCACTGATCTGGGCGTGACTCCTGGTTGAAAGGAGGCAAGACTAGAGTAGTGACACACGTGGAGATACAGCGGCAGCATTCTCTGAGGGTGAGTTTGTGAGCATTTGCGACTGCTTTGCTGCCCTTCGGATCCAATGGAAAGAACTGCTAGAAGAATGAACCACCCACAGCTGGGTGAGGGCAGGCCAGAGCACAGACTCATGCAGAGATGCAGTGGACAGCCTCCTTTTGCAGGAAGCTGCTTTGGGCTCCCGGGAGCTTTTGATTGTTTTAGTTTCTGGCAGTACAGGAATGTGCCCCTGTGGTGTTTGGGGAATGGTTTCTCTCGCTCATCACAAGCTGCAGCTCGGAACTGGGGCGCCCATTTTTCTTCTCAGCTCTGACTCGTAAGCTCATACCAGGGGATTTTTTTGGTCATTGCTTCAGAGGAGTAAATTTATTGTGTTTGTTTCTTGTTTGCCCACGTGTGCCCAAGCTGATTTCATGTTTCTTGCTGCAAAGCCCTGTAAGGAAGAAAAAATATGAAGAAAAAAATATGAAGCCTCAAGCGTATCACATGGAGTGATGGAAAATAGAAAACCATCCGCGCCAGCGTTCTTTGAGGCTCTTTCTGTTACCAAAACAGAAAAACGGAGAACTCTCCAGAAAGCTCTGTGTTCAGTTTCCGGTTTCAGTAGCCAGGATTTCCCTTCGTTTTGATCCCCACGGTTGTTATTTTTCCAAGGAGGCTTCTCTTCTGGGGGAGCAGATTGGGGGAGGTCACGTGTTCTGCCTCAGGAAAAGAAATTGCTTATTTGCACCTGGGATTCTGCCACTGAAAAAGGTCTGCGTTCACTTCAGAGGGTCTCCTGCGGCAGCCCGAGGAGCTCCGGCCGTTCCCTCGGAAAGCAAAGAGCAGGCAGGCAATGTCCAAACGGTGCCTTTGGCCACCAGGCAGCATTTCCCACCACTCTCAGCGCATCAGAGTTGGGAAGCCTGAGTCTGCCTGCCCCCCTGGCCACGGGATTGGCCCTCCGGCGCCAGTAGTGGGGAGAAACCTCCAGCAGAGATGGTAAGTCTGGGGCCAGTTCAGTCCCGCCTCTGTTTAAACTCGGTGGTGGTTAGGTCTGCCTGATCATGAGCTGTGAGTTGGTGTCTCTCTCGTTCAAGAAGAGCTGGTTCCCAGCCTGGCTTCCTCTCTTTCCCTCCCCACTCCCCCATCTCCCTGAAATGCTCCAGAAATTCCGGGAGATAAATTTTCTTTACTCCCAGAGTTTTGGGAGTGCTTTGTGTCAGTTCAGGTGTCTCTGAGCCAACCCGAAAACAGCTCCTTCCTTTGGGGTATAATTTTGGCTCAGTTGCAGGGGTCATTTGGTGGGGGACGCGGTGGGACACCATCCCCCCCGGGTGAGGTGCAGGAGGGTGGGGCCTGGAGCTCCCTGCTGGTGCCCGCTGGAGGTCGCCGCCGGCTGTGGGGAGGACACACTTCCGGTGATGTCAGGGGGTGTGGCATATGCTAATGAGTTATGCTAATGAGTCCCCCTGGCTCTTTTTCTACGAAATGACCCCTGCTCAGTTGTATCTGAATGCCGGTCCCTAACATCATCAGGAAGGAGAGCTGAAGGATGCTGCCCAATTCTGTTTGCAGCTGACGGACATAGATGAATCCCAGCGATATTGTGGTTGCCTAGCAACCTCCAAAATGGCAACTGACTGCTCAGGGGACATCATTTCCTTAAAGCTATAGGCGTTTCTATTATTTGGGGGAGTTTTAATTCTCCAATTTATTTGCTTTTTTTGATTTCAGAGGTTTTTTTATGAATTTGGGACTTAAGTCAGGTTTGTAGAGCAAGTCTGCTTATCTATCCTTAGATCTATTAATCCACACTCTGTGGCTTGGCTCAGAATTAGATGTATGGTTACACACTCTGTAACATTACAACAATTTTAAGCATCCTGTGACTGGCTCTGAATTTTGGATTCAACCAAGTTCAATCTATACAAAACTTTAAACTACATATGTACAAAACTTAAAACTATGTATGGTGATATCAATGCATTCTCTCATATTTGGGAACGGGATTTGGATCCAAAATAGAAGTTGAAACATGGGAGGCCATTTGGAAGAAGCTCCCCCGCCCCCCTTTCAACAAGGCTAAGACAAAATTCCTTGAAGGTAATATATAGATGGCATCTTACACCAGTAAAACCTATTTATAAAATTTCTTCCAATGTTGGAGATATTTATAACAATTTAAGGTTTCCATAGGTGGTGGAGTTAAAAATACATTTTGGACTTCGATTCATGATGAGATTAACAAAATTTTGAAAATACACTGAGTTCTGATCTTGAGCTATCGTAAATTTATTTACAGAGGAAAATATGAAATTGGCACAGAAACCTCTAATAATTTTTTCTTGTTACCAAAATGATCCATCGTATCTCAACATTCAAGAACCATAACAAGAGTTACAGTTGGCATGTAGTATGACTATTCATGAAATACAGCTTTTGTTGGGAAAATTAAGTTAACATATTGTGAGTGCAGATGCTTTTTATGCAGTTTGGAATTCATTCGTGTCTTTTGCCAGCCTACATTCAACCACTTTTCAGCCTCCATGTAGTGATAGGAACTTATGAAAAGATGTGATTTAATAAGTAAGTAGACAGTTTTTTAAAAAAATTGACTGTAAAACAAATGTTGTAATAATTATTGTACACACTTTCATTTATTTTATCCTCTCTTTTAAAATTTGATTGCTGGATACCAGTTCCCAGAATGAATAAGGCAAGCTGTTCCCTCCCTGGGTGGCAGCAGTTAGTTAGTTGCCTCAAGGAGTGTGCGGGCTCCGGGTGCCACAGGCGAAGGTCAGTGCATCAGGGTACCAGCTGGCCTGGTACGTGCGGTTTTGCCCTTTCCTTTAATCAAGGCATCGTGGGATGCTGTTTAACCTTCAAGACCCATTTTCCACACATGAAGTCTCCATTAAAGGGGCAGGGCATTTTTCTGTAAGTCCATGTGGCAACTTGGATTCTGCCCTGCCCATGAGCTTCCCCGGGTGCCAACTCCAGAGGTGGGCTTGGGTCTGTGAGCCCAGCTGCCGCAGAAGCCGCTGTGGCCTGAGCCGGAGGGCAGGAGATGCCGCCAGGCCAGGGCACGAAACCCAGCTCCTGGCATTTTATATCTGGCCTGGGCATGTTGGAGGCTCCACGCTGCCTGCCCACCCCCGGTGCCTGAAGAGGGTGCTGGAGCGGCAGAGCACACACAGTCCCCGTTCAAGACCTGACATTGCCTCTGGAAAAAGAACACTGGTGTGTGTCGAAGGGCCTTTGGGTCTAACCCAGCAAGGCCCTGCCACTGTTTCTCAGGTGCTCCTTGCAGAATGCCTGAAATGAGAGCTGAATCGTGTCCGAGTCCGAGGGGGTAGCAGTGCTGGCCTGTTGCAGACAAAGCAGCTGCCTTGTGTGGCATTTAAAAGCTCACAAGCGAATTGTGGCAGACACGCTCACGGGCCAGGCCAGATATATGAAGCAATTGGCAGATGGCGCGTATGGCTAGAACCTGAGGGAAGGTTGTGTGTGTGTCTTCCTGTGTTAGAAAGTGAGGCCAGAAGCCCTGCAGCAGAATCCCAGGATAACCACAGCAGAGCAGAGACTCCATTGGGTTGCATTACTATTTTACGGTTCAGGACGATGAATAACATAATGATAAAAACATTCTCAGACGGCATTAATACTTCAGATTCCAAGTTTATCACTGCCCCACAACAGGGTGGAAAGGAGGCAGGAAGCAAAAAGAAGGGGGGGGAGGAGGATGATGAGGGAATGCCGGTAAGATGGTAGCAGTTGCTGTCCTCAACCAAAGGTCTGGCGGAACATCTCTGCCTTGCAAGCCCTGCGGGACTGCATCGGGTCCCGCAGGGCACAGGTGTTATTGGGCAGAGAGTTCCACCAGGTAGGAGTCAGAGCAGAAAAGGCCCCTGGCTCTGGTTGAGGACAGCCGGATGTCTTTTGGCCTGGGGGTCACCAGTGGATTGTTCTCTGCAGAGCATAACACTCTTCAGGGGACATACCAGAGGAGACGGTATGTTCCCTGAACCACTCAAGGCTTTAAAGGTCAATACTGAAACCTTGAACCTGACTCGGTACTCCTCCAGAAGCCAGTGTAGCTGACATAGCACAGGTGGAATGTGTGCTGTCTGTGATGTTCTAGTCAGGACCTGTGTCACCACATTCTGGACCAGTTGGAGTTTCCAGATCTGACTCAAGGGTAGGCCAGCATAGAGCGAGTTACAGTAGTCCATCCTAGAGGTGACCGTTGCATGGATCACTGTGGCCAGGTTGGGCTGAGGGGGGGGGCCAGTTGCCTCACCTGGCGTAGCTGGAGGAACGCCAGCTTGGCAACATGTGTGATCTGGGCCTCCACTGATAAGGAGGCATTTATTTATTTAGCATATTTATACCCCGCCCTCCCCGCGAATGGGCTCAGGGCGGCTTACAAAGTCGGTACAATGTACCTGGTATAACGAAGAAGAGGAGGAGGAGGAGGAGGAGACTGGATTTATACCCCACCCTTCACACTGAGTCTCAGAGCAGCTTACAAACTCCTTTCTCTTCCCCTCCCCACAACAGACACCCTGGGAGGGAGGTCGGGCTGAGAGAGCTCTTTCCAGAACTGTCCTTGAGAGAACAGCTCTGACAGAACTATGGCTTGCCCACGGTCATCCAGCCAGGTGCAAGTGGAGGAGTGGGGAATCAGACCTGGTTCTCCCAGATTAGAGTCCATGCACTTAACCACTACACCACCAGCAGCACCTAAGCTTTGAGACGGACTGACCATGACAGTCTGTGCCAGTGTTAAGAGAGCACCATCCAGAGTAGGGAGTTGGCACCCCAAGCCTCAATCCCACTCACCCGCCAGCCACAGAATCTCTGTCTTGGTTGGATTCAGTCTCAGCCAACTATTTTTCAGCCATCCCACCATGGCCTCCATCCCCTCAGCCAGATATTGTGGGGTGGCGTACCGATGACACCCCAACGCAAAACAATGCAACACCTGGGTGAAGGGACACATATAGTTGTTGAACAATATCAGAGAGAGGATTGCCTCCTGAGGGACCCTACATATTAAGGGGTACCTAGTTAAACACCCTCTCTCCTAGTGCTACCCTCAGTCCCCAACCTTGGAGAAATGAGGTGAGTCACTTCGAGTCTACCCCACAGACTCCTGTGTCAGTGAGGCGGTGGGTCAGAAGGTTGTGACCGACCGTGTCGAGTGCTGCTGTCAGATCAAGCAATAGGGTGACCAACGCCGTCTCCTTCCCATGGCCAGGGCGGAAATCAGACTGGAATGGGTCCAGTGATGACTGTGCAGTCAACGGCATTACTCAGCAACATTCATCATGTTGACACGTGCTCAGCACTTACTGGATTGGACTACATTCCCCAGGCAGCAGTGCAAGAACATGCACCCTGTTTGCACTCCAGTTTGGAACGCTTGATGAATGTGGCTTTGGGAGCCAGGCAGACAAAACAGGCAAGGCTGGAATGCTACAGACACAGGCTGCCGGGCAGCTTTCCTTTTCCCCTGGAGACTTCAGGCAACAAGGAAAGCAACTCTTTTGCAAGCTTATTTTTTGTTGTTGTCCAAATGGTTTGGTCAGACAGGGGATGGGGGAAGAGCCCATGGAAAGCAGAACATTTGTGGCAAAATTTAGGACACTTTTATTTGGGTAAAAATATGGACAAAGAGAAAAAGACTCAGTGGCTCAGTGGTGGATCATCTTCATTGTGGGCAAAAGGTCCCATTTCAGTTCCTGGAAGCATCTTCAGCTAAAAGGGTCAGGTGGAAGGTGATGTGGAAGACCTCCACCCAAGGCCCTGCTGAGCCGTTGCCAGGAGACGAGAATGACTTTGATAGACTAGTGGCCTGACTCAACAGAACGCAGCATGGTGTATGCGATGTTCTGACTGTTTGAGAAGGGTGGTTGTGATGTGCACACAAGTGGAAAATTCAGGTAGAGGTGTCTAGCAGTGGAATTGCTGAATCCTGACCGTGCTGAAGCAGCAGTTGTCCACTGCTGGATTGTTCAGTGGGCCCCACATCCCTACATCACATGAACTCATGAAGCTGCCTTCTACTGAATCAGACCTATGGTCCATCAATAACAGTATTGTCTACTCAGACTGGCAGCAGCTCTCCAGTATCTCAAATGGAGGTTTTCCTCATCACCTACTGCCTGGTTCTTTTAGCTGGAGATTCTGAGGATTGAACCTGGGACCTTCTGCATGCTAAGCAGATGGAGGGTGGAAAGACGAAATGTCCTGGTTAGGCCAAAGGATTCCTAACTGAGGATGCTGTCGTGGAGGCAGAGAGCAAGAAGAACTACCAGATTTGACCAGGGGTCTTCTATCCCAGGATTTCAACAGGAGTCAGCCAGATGTTTCTGCAGAGTTCGTAAGAGGGCCACCAGTGGTCCTCTGCAACATGGAGGTGTGTGGCAGAGGCTCCCTGTGGCTAACACAGCTGCCTTTTTTAAAAAGTCCACTCTCTCAAGGCCAGTGCCATTTCCCCCATTTCTTTAGGAATCCCTTGCTCAATTTGGAGTGGTGCTAAAAGTATGATTTTCTTTTTAATAAATACTTTATAACTTTGTGTGCTGGCCGTGGTTCTCTGTACCACATAGACCTCCACCATCTTGGACACGCTATTTTAAAAGGAGCACCAGGGGAGAAGGCAGGCAAATATCAAGTGGCTATCTCTCCAGGGGCGAGCAAGGCAGTGAATTATCCCCATGGTGACCAAGTGCTGGGCAGCAGGAGACACAGAGGCAAGGACTCAAAACTTGGAAGGAAAGCTGGGAGTCCTGACCCTCCCAGTAGGTAATTCCGTACACAGGTCAGGTGGTGGCGGCAGGCTACCTGAGAGTGGAAGTTAGGCCCCTCCAGGTGTGGAGAAACACCTTGGAGAGCAGAGTGGAATAGGGTCTGCAGGCCAGAGCCGGTGTGCTCACCAGAGATGCCTCCTCCATCCATATGCTGAGTGTTCATAAGGACAGCCACATGCTGGCTCTGGCCCCTTGGGGGATGGCTCCCTGAACAAAGTGTTGGCACAGCCCATGGAATAGATCCTGTGTGCATGGTGACAAACAGCTACATTACTGAATCCTTTCTGGTTAGATGAGAAAAAGTCTCTGTGCTTCTTGCTGTGTTCTTAGAATTTTGTCTCTCCCTATCCCCCCACCCCCAGTGTGAATGTGCTCTGCAAACTTGGAACGGTGTTGTTCACCTCAATAGGCTGCTGAAGGCACAGGCTGGTTCTGTTCTGTGCCTTTGATGGGATGAGAGCCATTCATGTAACTGGAAACAAGAAGAGCAAATGTAATAGGAACCAAAGGGATTTTCTTTCTGGGGGGGGGTGTCCCCCCGCCCCCGGCATCCAAAGTGACTTTGAAAGTGACAGACATGAGTGTGATAGAGGCCTTGGAAAATCATGTTTCATGCAGATTTCTAAGAACTGGTTCAGACTAGGGCTGGCACAGAAGGGGGGGGGCGGGGGTGTGCTTCTCCCAAACAAGTGGCTCTTCTCAAAAGGGGCTGCAAATTGGACAGAAGGGCTCACCATGCTCCTCTGGGTGCCTCTCTGAATTAGTTTCATGACAGACCCAGCCTAACTGAGCTGCTGGCATGGTTTGGTCACCACGCTGGGCACGTGACCCCTGACTGGCTGCTGGTAAACATGGTGCACCGTGACCGAGATGGTCCAGGCTACCTCGATCTTGTCAGATCTCAAGTGCTAAGCAGAGTTGGTCCTGGCCAGTATTTGGATGGGAGACCATCCAGGAAGACTGGGGCCACAGTGCAGAGGCAGGCAATGGGAAACCACCTCTGAACGTCTCTTGCCTGGAAAACCCTCTGGGGTTGCCACAAGTCGCCTGCGGCTTGATGACACTCTCCACCACCACCACCCAAGAGAGAGGGGCCCTGGCTTGAACGGCCCAGGTTAGCCCAGTCTCATCAGATCTCAGGAGCTAAGCAGGACCGGCCCTTGGGAGACACCAAGGAAGTCCAGGGTTCCTACGCAGAGGCAGGCAATGGTAAACCACCCCTGCCACTTGCGTTTATCAGTTGGTCTGGACTGCTCCTAGCAGTGCCAGTGAAACCCAGTGGAGTTCTGGACCCTTCCCTCACAATAGGCAGAAGATTTGGGATGCTCCAATCTAGTTCAGAAGTGAGGATGTGGAGGGCTGATGTAAGTTGTAATGAACAAATACAACAAGGACCCAGCAAACTTAGATAGCATACAAAAACAACAAGTTGCTGCACAAGTTCATATTTCTTTCCTACGCAGAGGCAGGCAATGGTAAACCACCCCTGCCACTTGCGTTTATCAGTTGGTCTGGACTGCTCCTAGCAGTGCCAGTGAAACCCAGTGGAGTTCTGGACCCTTCCCTCACAATAGGCAGAAGATTTGCGATGCTCTAATCTAGTTCAGAAGTGAGGATGTGGAGGGCTGTTTTAAGTTGTAATGAAACAGCAACTGAGGAAGAGTCCAGATACAAACATTCAGCTAAATATAAGGAGATAACGAGCTGGTTGCAAATCGTACCTTATCTCAAAAGAGAGAATATCTATATATCTAATAGCCAAGTTGTCCCCTCCATGCGGATATCTAAATTCCCACATCGGGGGCACTTGGGGGGCAGAGAGATTTTCCTGCACTGGGGGGGGGGGGAGAAGGCTTGGTGGGCCGGCGGCTGTGAGAGCTGCTCAGGCCTCGCTGCCACCAGTGCCGGGGGGGGGAGGGAGGGAGAAGGCTTGGCGGGCCTGCTGGGGCTGCCTGCTGGGCTCACCTGCTGCCACTTCCTCCTCCTGCAGAGCTCCTCCTGCTTTTGCATGCCGGGAGCTATGGGGAATACTCCCCCCCACACACAAGTATCGTGGGTCCCCCTTCTTGTAGTATGCTGAATACAATCTCTCCATAATGAAACATCAGTCTTCTTAAACAAATAATTAAAGATAAACATGTAGACATTAAAAATCATCCTAAATCAAACACGTTTCCTGCAAAAGGTCTTCATCAGTGATGACCACTTGTTGCACAAATGCTGTAGGGAGCGTTTACCAACACCAACACTTTGTCAAGGTAGTAAACTGGATAACTACAATTAAACTGCCACACAGGCAAACTAGGAAGGGAGCCCTACTGGCTCAGCCACATGGCTTTTCTTTACTCCCTGGGGCTCCTGGAGCTGTGCTTTGTAAAGGAAAGGGGTCTGGGGAAAGAGAAGAGGGCTGGGTGCCAGGTGGGCATGGCCAGGCGTGGAGTGGGGGCTTCAGCCCACGACTCAGTGCTTCCTGCTTGCCATTTCCCCCCTGCTGAGTCTGTTTCTTTCCCTCCCAGCAGATTTCCTGTGCTTGTCCAAGAATCCATGGGTATACTATGGGTGCACAATGATATCGTGTTGGCTTGTACAAGCCTTTGAACCTTGCTGTGAATGTTCTTTCCTCTCTTGAAATGAGCAGGGACGTCTTGCTGGCCTGTGAGTCTTGCTGGATCAAACCAAGGATCAGAATTACCCTGCTGGATCAGATCTAGTCGAGCGTTCTGTTTCCAACTGTGGGTTGGTCCCCAGAGATTCTGCTGAGCAGGGCATCAAGGTGGTGGCCCCTCAGTGTTCTTTACTTCCACTGTACTGCCTCTGAGCATGGAGGTTCCATTTGACAGTTGGGACCAGCTATATTGAGTGCATTACTGTAGACTAGTCTCAGTATTAGTGTGGCATCCAGGATCCAGGTGGCCAGAATGACTGTTTCAGGGTAGGGGCCATCTTCCAGGGTAGGTGTCAGCTACGCTGCCATGAGTGTGGAGAGGTTTTCTAATTGCTTTGCATTCCTTCCCATGTGCTTAATTGCTTCAGAGCTGTAATGCTTATCTTTGATGTTGTACTGGTGGAGAATGTGGTGTCTATCGTCCATGGGAGCTTCTCCGTTCCCAGCTTCGTAACTGTTAGAGAGTCCAACAGTATCCCAGGCATTGGTGATTGCTAGGGGGGGCCCATACAAATGCCCTATATCCTATTATGCGCATAGGTATCCTGCCATTCCTAACAGTGCTCATGTTATCGCATCTATGGGTTTTCAATAAAAGTAAACCCTTCCTGGAAGCGTGTACTTCGTTGCTTAGCTGTGGGTCCTGCCAGTAGGCTGAGTTGGAAGAAGGTGTTTTTTGCAGCTACATCAACTTTCTTCTCCATCAGCAATGCTGGATCCAGCAGAACTCTGAACTGGTCAGCAAGGGTCAGTGGAGCCCCATCGAAAGTGGGGAGCACTATGTCCTTCAAGATCTCCACCTTCCCAACTAGCATTACCTCTTTCTTTCCAAGGTTTAGTGTCAATCTGTTCACTCTTAGCAATTTAACCACAGCAGCCAGCCAGTGATTCCGGACCTCTACCGCATCGCCAGGAAATTTGGATAAGGAGATATAAAGCTGGGTATTGTCAACGTATCAATAGAACCATAGAATCATAAAGTGGGAAGGGACCACCAGGGTCATCTAGTCCACCCCCTGCACAATGCAGGAAATACACAACTACCTTCCCCCATACCCCCAGTGACCCTGCTTCATGACCAGGAGATGGCAAAAGAACAAAACAAACAACCCCCCCCCCCAGGCTCCCCGGCCAAACTGGCTTGGAGAAAATTGCTCTTTGCTTCCTGACCCCAAAGTGGTGATTGACATTTCCCTGAGCATGGAAAAAAGGGCCACAAGAACTAAGCACTGACACAACCTTTCCTTCCCTCTTTCTCGTGGTCTGCCTAAATTCAAGAATCAGCATAGCTGTCACTGACCATCTGACAACTCTGCACCATCCTCTAGATACCCCCTCTCAGTTCTCTTCCCTCCAGGCTAAACATATCGCGTTCCTTCAGCCTCATAGGGCTTAGTCTCCAGACCCTTCACCATCTTCATTGTCCTCCTCTGAACATGCTCCAGCTTGTCTATATTCTTCTTAAATTGTGGTGCCCAAAACTGAACACCATACTCTAGATGAGGTCCAACCAGAGCAGAGTAAAGCTTTAGCCACCACTTCGTGTGATCTGGACTCCATACATCTGTTGATACAGCCCAAAATGGCCTTTGCCTTTTTAGCTACCGCATCACACTGCTGACTCATGTTCAGTGTATGGTCTACTTAGAATCCTAGATCCTTTTTGCACATATTACTGCCAGAACAAGTCTCTCCCAACCTATAATTATGCATCTGATTTTTCCTACCTCAGTGCAGAACTTTACATTTATCCCCATTGAAATTCATTTTATTTGTTTTAGCCCAGTCTTCCAGCCTGCCAAGATCATCCTGTACCCTGACTATCTTCTACCATATTCGCTACTCCTCCCAATCTAGTATCATCTGCAAATCTAATAAGCATTCCCTCTATTCCTTCATCCAAATCATTGATAAAGATGTTGAACAAAACAGGTCCCAGGACAGGTCCCTGAGGCACTCCACTTGTCACTCTTCTCCACTCTTTGGCTGCAGTCTGTCAACCAGTTACAGATCCACCTAAGAGACATAGGATCCAAACCACATTTTACCATCTTGGCAACAAGAATATTATGAGGAACCTTATCAAAAGCCTCAATGAATTCAAGATAGACTATGCCTACAGCATTCCCCTGATCCAGCAAAGTAGTAACTTTCTCAAAAAAAAAAAAGAGATAAGGTTAGTCTGACATGACTTGTTCTTGAGAAACCCATGCTGGCTCTTAGTAATCACAGCCATCCTTTCTAAATGCTCAGGGACTGTCTGATTGATGATTTTGTTCTAAAACTTTTCCAGGTATAGACGTCAAGCTGACGGGTCAGTAGCTACCTAGATCCTCCTTTTCCCCGTTCTTGAAGATGGGGACAACATTTGCCCGCCTCCAGTCTTCTCGCATGTCCCCTGTTCCCCAAGAATTCTCAAAAATAATGCTCAGAGGCTCAGAAATTACATCCGTGAGTTCTTTTAGTACCCTTGGATGCTGCTCATCTGGTCCCAAGGACTTAGTTTCTGTTAGACTCCTGGACAAGTTACTCTCAATAGCACTCTCTTTAGCAATGATTTTTTAAAATTGAGAATTAGACATGATCCAGACCAGAACAGTACAGTGTCAGAACTGAGAGTTTTGGCGGGTACAGGTACAGTTACAGGTGATTCAAACAAGACCTCATTAACTTGAGTAACCAATCACACATTGCATTCATTCTGCCTAGCTGTTGCATTGTCCACCCACCCCCTCTGGGAAATATATGATCCCATTATCTACTCTAGCAAGCTGGCACCAAAGACTTCAAGGACGTTCCTCTGGGAGGGAGGCTTCTTCAGGAAAACGTACAGTATCTATGATAGCACAATTCACAAACTCAGCATTCACTCCCCCTCTCAGGAATTTCCCTTTCCCCCCAGCATCCATGGCAAACTAAGCAGAGCAGAGTTTGACATACTGCCCCCCCAACCCACATTCACCCTTCCGGCTTGAGGGGGTGTCGCTTATGGAAAGCGTGCACTAATTTTGTAGCTTTAACATGCTTAGCTTCCACCCATTCATTATGACTGGGGTCAAAGTCCTTCCATTTGATGAGATAATACAACTGCCCTCTCTTTATTTTAGAATCGAGAATGTCCTCTACTTCTTGGTGGCTCTCCCCATCCACAATCAGGGGAGGAGGAACCAGAGGACCTGGTCTCCACTTCGGGGTCCAGGATCCTTCTTCAGAAGGCTGAAATGAAAAACTGAATGGACATGACGCAGGTTCTTAGGCAATTCCACCTCAACAGACACTTTGTTAATTAGGCGCACCACTTTGAATGGCCCACATATCTCCATCCCAGTTTATTTCTGGGTTGCAGCCCCTGGAGGTTTTTTGTGGAAATGTACACTGAGTCCTCTGGTTTTAAGTCCCACTTGGGGCCCCTCCCTTTGTCAGCATAACGTTTATAGTTGCCTTGTCTAGGGTCTTTTGGAGATGAGGCCACCCCTGGGTCACCTGGGCCCACCAGATCCGGGCATTCCCCGGTCCTGGGTTCTCCATGTCTAAGGTGGTCAATGGTCCCCCTTCATGTCCATGTACTGCTTTGAAAGGGGAGACTCCAATAGAGCTGTGCACTGAGTTGTTATAGCTGCACTCTGCAAAGGGGAGCAGATCTACCCAGTCGTCTTGTTGGTGATTTATGAAGCATCTCAAAAACTGCTCCACTATCTCAAAAACTACGTCCCACACTAATGATAAGTGGTCTTCCCTGGCAACCTTCTGAAACCAGTTGACAAGGAATGCTTTAAAAAACGTTCCCTGACACCTACGTCTGTCTCCAAATGCCTCAACAGGATGGCATAGTCCATGTATCAAAAGCTGTAGATAAATCCAGGAGGAACAACAGAGAGGTAAATCCAGTAGGAGCCTTTGTGAACTTCCAGGCAGAGGAGGTCAGCCAAGGCCAGGAGGGCTGTTGCTGTCCCATAAACTGGCTCAAAGCCAGGCTGAAAAGGGTCCAGAGCAGTTTCCTACTGTCGGCTTAAGGTGCCCCCACCATTCTATTCTGAGCGGGGGAGAGGGAGAGTTTAACACCCTTCTAACATTTTAACACAAGCTTGGGGGAGAGGGAGACCCTTCTAACACCCTTCTAACATTTTAACACAAGCTTAGAACTGGCTGTCCCGTCCTGTTATATTTTGCACTGATGTAGGATTTGGAAAGTCTAGAATCTTTAAGAAGGCCTCTTTCTCTTGGTTTGCTTTGTTGGTTTGCATGCTGGAGAAACTTTAGTTGGTGGGTTAAATGCCTAAGCCAGGAGGTCCCCATGACGTAAGGAGGGTTCTGCCGAAAGAAAGATAATACTGAACTGAACTGGGTTTGTGTGCAGGTCTGGGACGTGTGTTTCTTTGACTCTTGCATGACCACCGAGACGAATGCCAACTGAGCTGGGCAGCACTGGACAGGGTGGAGCCCTATGAAGCTGGCTAGCCGGAGTCTGTGCAGGCAGCCCCGCCTCTCCTCTGAAAACCCAGCCCTCCCCTTCAGAACAGAGGCCCGCCTTCGATCCCATCTGATGACTCAGGGGAGGCAGCTGATTCCCAGGAGATACCAGCCCACCACATCCCGCCTCTTACGGGCAGCTGGCGACGGGGACTTGGGCCTCATGGCTGGCACCTCAGAAGTGTGGTTTCGAAGATGAGAGGTGTAGTGGGGAGAACGAGGGTGTCCAGGGGCACTTTGATGGGTTTGTCTTTGGGTTCCTCCCAGAGCTTAAAACTTTCTTGGTGCAAGCTTCCGATTTATGCCACCCTTGCAAATAAGTCCGCCAAAGTTACTAGCTCATAAAAATCTTAACTAGTCTGCCTGCACATGTTTCTGGTTGCAAGCTTCCTATTTATATACCAACAAAGGGAGCAGCAATGAAATGACACCTGAACACAATGGATTGCTGCAAAGTGCATACAATTAAGAATAATAGACAATAATTAAACAATAGTACTGATGAGCTTCATGATGTTTTAATCTTTGTTTTTCAACAATAGGGCGCCACCAAACAGAAGATGATGACGTCAAGATGAACGGACGAACCTCCCGAGTTACCGTTCGTTTCGAAGTTTCTTTATCAAACAGGTCTCAGTTCAGCGTTCTTGTGCAATAAAGTCAACCACAAGGGTGTTCTTAAATTCAGATAACTTCTTCCACAGCTCTTGGTTCGTCCGTTCATCTTGACATCATCATCTTCTGTTTGGTGGAGCCCTATTGTTGAAAAACAAAGATTAAAACATCATGAAGCTCATCAGTACTATTGTTTAATTATTGTCTATTATTCTTAATTGTATGCACTTTTCAGCAATCCATTGTGTTCAGCTTCCTATTTATGCCACCCTTGCAAATAAGTCCGCCAAAGTTACTAGCTCATAAAAATCTTGACTAGTCTGCCTGCACATGCGTACCTGCGGTGGCATATTGGCATTTAGGGGCATACTGGCAGCTTGGAAGGGGGGAAAGGGAACCACAGCTCTTTCAGGTGTGTGCAAACTCTTTGCTTGGAGACGGTTCTTGTCCCCCTGGGTCATGCCCCCCCCCCGGGTACTTGAGACACCTCGGAACAGTGTGAGCAGAAGGGCCCGTCCTCTTCGCCAATGGCTTCTTGTCGACCTGTGGGGGTGGGTGGGGAATGGGAGAGGGGGTGGCCACAAGGGATGAATGGGGCGAGGGGGACGGTGTGACTGTTTCAGCCAGGTAGGTCAAGGAAAGCCCTTTCTTGGTGCCTTGGAATGGGACATGGGAGTGAAGTCAAGATGACATGCAGGAGATGTGCAGCCAACGGAAGCTCCATAGCAAATATAAGTGTTCCAAACGTGCAGAAAGGCGGAGTATATGTGCCAATAAGGACAGATTTCACACATCCCTCCATAACAAACTCCCCCCCAGCTTGCCGGTCGTGAAAGGCAAGAGGCAGGGTCAATGTTTGAGAAGGGATCTGGCCCCCCTGTGCGGATCCAGCTGGCCTAATGGGGGCACTAAAGCTTTGGCATGAAGTGCATGGCAGTTGGTACTATTCAGGACAGATGAAATGTTGGGCACAGAATAGTCTATGCTGTGGTCTGATTGTCATCCAAAAATGCACACATGATCCACATCTCGGCTCTCTCAGCCTGGGCCAGAAGCCATCTCCCATGTTCAACAGACCGGCTTTTTCAGCAGGGTCCCTTTGCAGCCTTTTGATTGCTAGTCAGGCGTGGTTTACAGAAGAAAGCTCTTCTTCATACTAGGATTTGATGACCTCGGAAGAGATGCTTGAAAGTCCTCATACCTTTTAGAAGAAGTTTGTGCATCAGAAATCAGCGAGAGAAAAACAAAGAACGTGGGCTATAGACAGCAGACTGGAGGTGGGAAGACAGCAGAGGGAAGGCAGCTTGGAAAAAATCACGCGCTGCCTCCTCAGTTCAAACCAAACCACTTTTGCAGGCTGGAAAATGTTAGGATCGTCTGTCTGCTTTCTTTCCCCCTACCTCGCCTTTGCTTTCTCATGTCGTCACTGGTTCGGCTCTGGCCAAGGGTAGGAACAGAGAGGTCATTCCTTCCTGTCAGCTTCTGCCAACTTCATTACCAGCCTGTCTGGAATTGCTCTTGGAGATGTCAGCAAAGTGTTTGAGGAACACTGAGGAACAAGGCCTCTTCCTCCATGTAGAAAGGCTGCCCTTTTCAGTCCCATGATGGACTAGCCTAAAGAGCCATGTGGCATAAGAAGAGCCCTGTCTGATCCGTGCCATGGCTCGCCATTCTCAGCTGCACTGATCTTCGAGGGTAAGTGTCCCAAGCATGTTCAGGAGTCCTCTGCTGCATCTCTTCAGCCACTATACTTCTCCTCTGCATTCCTGGAAGGTTCCTCTGCCAGCTTTCTTGCTGTCTTCCTTGTTTACCGCCTGGGCTGGGTCCTTGAACCAGAAGAAATCTCGTGCTTGCTTCAGCCTCCTTCCTGGACTAAGAACACCCAGCCCGTCCACACTGAATCCAGCTGCCTGCAGTCCTTCTGTCCAGCCCACACTTGGATACTTACTGGCTGACACTTAGCTTGTAAGAACAGGGACTCCTTGGCCCAGCAAGCTTCCTTGTGGTTCCTACAAGCTGGTTTGTAGATGAGATCAGATGGGTCTCTGTCTAGGGTGGACAACTTCAAAGATCAGGCAGCATCGAACTGCTGAGGGCCTCTTAGAAACCTTGAGGTTCTTATTTGTGGTTTCTGTGCAAGTACACCCACACAGAGAATCCTTTGGAACCTTTGAGAGATAAGCTGAAATACCTCTGGCACCGTAGGGGGATTTTAGGGGTCCAGGCCTCTTCCAGGGATCCCCAACCTCATTAGGGTTCTTTTCTGTGGGTGGGTGGAGTCTGGCTAGGGAACTCAGGCCTCCAGAGGGAGAGAAGCACATCCTAAGTTGATAAGATGAACTTTTGCTAGTATGAACTTCCACCTAGATATATTTTATTAACTGTGATGTCAAAAAGACCTAGACAGATTTGTTTAGGCTTTGAAGGCTATGAAATGTGAGTTCAGGCACAGGTACATCTACAGGGTGAGGCTAAACTTTTTATACCTAGGCTGCCAGCCAAAGAGCAAAGGCTTATGGGACTTCAGAACAAAGAAACCAAAGTCAGTCATAGCAAAACCTACATAGCATAGAGGAACAGAAAGGGCCAGGCTCATGTAACCCCAAATTCTGCCACAGGCACCAACACTGCCCATCTTGATGACGGAAGTGCTACTACCCGTGTCTCAGTGGAGAGGTGTGCCCGTTTCCCACTTAGTTGCTTTTCAGCCACCAAAGCTGTAGCATCAAGAAGAACTTTCAGTGACTTGTGAGCTAGGTTTTTCTTCCTTTTATAGGCAGAGGTGCAGCTCGCTCTCCTGTGTAGGTCTCTGTAGGTCTGTATTTCCCCTTATAGACAGCTGCAGCTCTTGCCTTCTTGGCACAGGGTAGAATCATGAAATTTGCAAACTTCTGAACATTGAGCAGCCCTCCTCCTCCTGCACGTCCAGCAGCACTGGGCTCTGCCAGCACTGGCCCCAATCCAGTCGCCTCTGCAAGCTCCAACACCCCTCCAGCACCCATACCAGGCAAGTTGCAGGGAATATTTGTGTTTCTCAGGACACAGCACATCCCCAGAGGTTCAATTTGTAAGTCTTGGGGGACTTCCTGGACTAGGGGACACATCTCTAAAACTCCTCTCCTTGTGTAGAATTTTCTGGTTCCCCCAGGGACACTTGCCCTAGTGTAGGTCTCCTCAACCCTCTGTGTTTGAGATTCCTGGGGCCATCCTCCCCGTATTCTTCCCCCAGAGCTTGGGAGTGCTGTTCAGCTCAGAACTGCATCTCTGGAACAATCTCTGCTCCTCCTTCCCTCTCCACTGATCCCATTACTGATGGGAGATGTGTAGATTCCTGACCCTGGTGCAGACTGGTATTCTGCTGCCTAAATTTAGTGGTCAGTATTTCCCTGAGTCCAAGAACAGCAGCTTTGGAGCCTCAGCTCCCCTTTGGGGCACTTGGCTTCCATCTCAAGGCTAACTGGGCACAGCGAATCTGGTTGCTAAAAATTAACATGCAACATGACCAACTCCTGGAGCTCCCATTCGTCAGCCCGTAGTTGGCTCTGCACTGGCATCTTTGCTCTCCTGTGACGGCCATGCTCTTGGCACTATCAGTCCTCTCAGCCACCATGACTCGCTGCCATCCTACAGACTTCACTGGAGCTGTCGCCACTGAATCTGTCAGGTACCCATGCCCCTTTCCTCGTTCACAGGGGGTGATGTTGGCTTCTCAGAGGCAGGAAAGCTTCAGAGTCATCCCCTGACCTGGCCATCTTGGATCGAAAACCGGCCTCACTTACAGAGGACCTTAGACTTCACTCAGATCGTTTTGAGATTGGCTGTTCCTTATGCCTTGATACCGTCTCACGGCTGTCAAAGACCCTGTTTTGCATCTGGTTGATCCAGAGGCGAATACTCTCATATTGTTCTCTGTGCTTCCAGCTCTTGCACAGGTTGCTAAGGACTCGTGGGAAAGCATTTTGTATAGTACCTATGGCTAGAAGAGTAGAGAACGTCTCTAAAACACACTGGGAATGTTGTTCCTGGTTGTCCTCTCACCCAGCCCCCAACTCAGCTGGACGTCACGGGGCACGTTCTTCTCTTCTACCCTCAGCCCTCCCTCTCCTGACCAAAGGGGCTTGGTTTGCATCCATAACTTATTCTCATGTTTTCCTCAGATCTCAACAATACAAATCCTTTTGCTATACCATAGGCATGGCAGGTTGTTGGTGCAAGGTCCTTACCTTTCAGATAGTGAGTGGCCCAAAGTGTGTGGTTCATCCCCGTAGACCCTTCAGCTGCCTCCCACCATTTGTTATGTTCTCCACTGGTGGACACAGTCATCCAGCTGTGGGACCCATAGCTTGTTTTCCCATAACCAGTGAAATGCCCCTTCAGCTGTCTTGCAACCTGCAGCCTATGTTTAGTGTCCATAAGGATGCTCCTCCTTGTATCCATAACTTTGGCTGGAAGAACAAAGGAGCAAGAAGAAGAAGAGGAAGAAGAGGAGGAGGAGGAGGAGACTGGATTTATATCCCGTCCTTCCCCATAAATGTTCATTCGTAGCCATAGTGACTAAAGGGAATCAGTAACCCTCTGAATACCAGTGCAATGAGGCAACATCAGGGGAAGACCTCGGCCTCTGTGCCCTGTTGTTGGCCTTCCAGAGGAACTGGTTGGCCCCTGTGTGAGACAGGATGCTGGACTAGATGAACCCTCACTGGTCTGATCCAGCAGGGCTCTCCTGATGTTCTTATCAGGGGAAGGCCTCGGCTTCTATGCCCTGTTGTTGGCCTTCCAGAGGAACTGGTTGGCCTCTGTGTGAGACGGGATGCTGGACTAGATGGACCCTCACTGGTCTGATCCAGCAGGGCTTTTTTTATATAACCTTTTTTATTGCATTTTATGTACTACATCCTAAAGGGAGGGGAAAAAAGGGAACCACTATAACTAATACAAAGGATAAGACAAGGATCGTGTTCTATAAGTTACATTGTATATATATCAATCCTACCATAATAGCAAAGATCATTTTATCAAAAAGTTAAATTCTAGATAAAGCTAGCTTAAGTCATAATACTAGTCTTCAGATGTTTTATAATCACTTATATTCTGTTGAACTATCCGTTTATCTTGTACGATTCTTCTTCTTGTACTTCAGGTTAGCTTTAAGTATTTTAGGTGCAGCTGCCCCTTTCTCCGAGTCTGAGGTTTCCGAAGCACTGCTAGAGCTACTCGAGGTATCATCTGGTTCTCCATCACTAGTTCCCTCTTCTTCAATGTTGTCCACAGTTTTTTTGTAATCTTTACTCGGGTTTTGTTGCTGTTTCAAAAAGTCTTTGGCTTTTTAGACAGAGTCAGTTTTGTTCTTCTTATCCTTATAGTTGAATACGAGTCCCTCTGGAAAAATCCATCTATAGGCAATAGAGTTGTTGTGGAGGAAGAAGGTTAAATCCTTATATTGCCGCCTTCGCTTCTGCATCTCGAATGGAATGTCCTTTAAAATTTTTACTTCTTCGTCTTTAACCTTCAGGACTTTTCCAGATGTAGGTTTCAAAACATTGTCTCTGGTGGATCTCGTAGAAAATTTCACGTATATTTCTCCAGGCAATTTATTTTTCTTAATAAAATCTGGATAAGTTTGATAAGCCAAATCTATATTGTTTTGCAGCGTATCTTGTTAAAGATCTGTCATTGATGCTAATGCTTCACTTACAATTTCTTTCAAATCTTCTCTTTTTGCTCAGAAATACCTTGAAAGCGTAAGACATTCATTGATCTTTTCATTTGAAGTTGCAGCAATTGGCCTTTATCTGAAGCGCTCTCTTTTTCCACTTCCCCCAATTTTTGTTCAATATCTTTTGTCTTTGTTTCAACTTTCTTGATGGCTCTGTCAGTTTTGTCTGCTCTTTTATCCATCTGTGTCAGTTGCTTTTGGACTCCATCCAGCTTACTGTTGACATTAGACATATGCTCCAGCAGGGGGCGCAATGCTGTTGCCAGCATATTGGGAAAGTCAGCAGCTGCTTCCTGTGTCTGGGTGGGAGTCGTTGGTATAGTATTTCCTGTGAGAGGTTTCTTTTCCAGCACCATTCTTCTCCCTCTACCAGACATTGTTTACACAAGAAGAACGTTTTTGGATTTAAAGTCAAAGTTCTCCGATTTAGATACGCTTTGGATTAGTTTGCACCTTTCGATCTCAGTTACCGTCTCACATGGTAAGTTTCGCTTATTTCCTTTTATTTTTCATTTGAGGACCATTCAGTTTCGGAGGGGGTGTGTGTATCCCCAGCTCTTCCCCCACCCGCCGCTTATTTCTTGTGTTAAAGCCGTTGGACTTAAGGACTTAGCCACTTGTATAGGGGATCGCTTAACTCACTGTTTTTTCACGTTTAAGTTATTGTAGGAGAGTGGTCATGCTAGATCACTTGTCCACTTGTCCGGAAGCCAGCTTTTATCGCCATGCTGGCTTCGTGGTGGCAGGACCTCTCAGGGTAGGGAGAGCCTCGATCCCAAAGCTGTCACCTCAGAAGAGGCTCTCCTCTGCACCCCAGACTGGGAGTCCCCTACAAGGTCTCTGGGGGGGGCGGACCTGTCCGGGGCCCCTCCTGTCTGCCACGACTTGGCGCGTCTCCATCAGAAGCTTGATGGGATGCATCCAAGCTTCAAGTTCCTAAAACCGGAAGTCCAACAGGATTCTTCTGATGTTCTTACATTCATAGAGACTGGGAAGAAGAATTAGTTGGTTACCTGAAACTGACATTCTCTTAATAGTCACCTGTGCAGTCACACAGCAGGCTCTCCTTCCCTATTTAACTTGCTGAATCATTTAAGGGAAGAATTGAGGGGGAAGGTTGTGCACAAGATCCCACAGTTGCTAAACAAACTGTAAGTAACCTATAATGTATTGAGCTTGAGATCCATAACAAAAGCAGGCTAGGATCCTAGGAACGCACCAGTAGGAATGCTTGGATCCTAACATAGCCCAATAGGGTTACTTGGAAAGGTAACCTGGTGTAAATAGCCTATCACGGGGAGTGGGGTGTGTTTTGGGTGTGACCTTCTTTGGGCATCAAACCTGACTTTGGCCAGGGGTCTTTGTCTTTGTTCTCACTGCTGAGACCCTTAATAAACTATGAGCTGATCACTCAACGCATCTGAACCCAGTACATTTCATAACCTGTGGTTCAGAAACATAGTAATATATTAAATGAAATAGCGGCTTTCACTCAGAATAATACTGAAAGCCCAGTAGTGGTTATCATCCTTGTTTGATCTGCAAAACTGGGTTGCTACCAATCTTTGGGACCAGGAGCCATGCTCCCTCTAAGCTGTGGAGTCTTGTGAGCAAAATTCTACTCTGTGAGCGACTGGCATTAAAGTTGTGAGCGAGCGATTTGGCTGCTGCATAAATTAGTTTGCTCTGCAGCCATCCTTCCTGAGCTAAGACAAAAATGTGTGAGCCAGAGGCTAAAAAACTGTGAGCTAGCTTCCACCAACTCAGCTTAGAGGGAACACTGACCAGGAGTACTTCTAGGGATGTATAGAGCCCTCCCCACAGCAATATCTCACCCAAATGCTTCTGGTGAAGAGGGGGGTGGTCCTCTAAAGCATTGCTTGAAGTCATCTTTGGGTTGGCAAGGTGCCACCAGACTCCAAAGTGCTATTTGTTTCCCACAAATCCATGGAGTGTTCCACTCAACCCAGAACCTCTCAGTTTGTCTTAAAATTTCACTGAAGAAGAGGTTTGGGAAGAGTAACTAGGCGTGGAAGCAGGCAGGTTTTTTCACTAGCCAGCCCCAGATTCCAGAGGGGTTATCCTGTGCTGGGAAGAGGTGGAAGAGGAAACCCACTGCCCATGTAGCGTGACTTGGGGAGGGGACGGGGGTGTGTGTCTCAGGTGAGGTTGTGTGGAACCCTTGCTGTGAGAATCCACTAGTCTAAGGAAAACTCCTCGTTTCCCTTGAAGTTACTTTCAGTTTAGTGTGATCCTCTCCATCCCTCTTGAAGTTTCTCTTGCTGATTGTTTCATCTCTCCCCCCCCCCCCCCGCTCTGAGCTCTATTAGCCATTCACTAAAGGATGGCACAATGGTCTCCATTCATTGGAGCCCTTAATTTCCCCAAGGCCTGGTTTTTGTTCAGTTTAGAAGCTGGACAGCAGAAGATTACATGGCAACAGCTTCCTCTTATGTAAATGTCTCTCCAGGACGACGTCGATGCCACGATGTCTGCAGTTCATTCAACGTGAGGAGGATGCTCAGGTGCCCCCCGTTCACCGGGAAAAGATGCCAATCCCAGAGTAATATACATTCAATTCTGTATCCATAAGAAATACTCTGCCACCATAGCACTTCCGCTCAGTACAACTCCCCATTTACATTATGTGTTTGTGGGGCATCTAAATGTTACAGGACAGGAGAGTTCCTGCAGTGGGCCACGCGTTCCATATTCAAGGGGCATGTATTTAGACTTGGGGGTGGTGGTATCTGGGCATCTGATTGGGTTGGTCAAATGGCAGGGGTTTTTCAGAACTGGACTCCATGCCAGGTCTAGATTGGGTTTTTCAGAGTTTCCAGGTTATAGGCAGGGGCTTTCGCCCTTCCTTATCAAGACAGCAGGGAAGGCACTCCTGGTGGCCACAGCTACATCCTGGGATGCCTCTTTTGGAGCTGGATCCAGGGAACGCTCGGGCCATTCATCCAGTTAATCTGGATTATTTCTGTGGCATAGGCTCCCATGTGTGGCAGGTGGTGATGTGTCTGTGCCCCCACACATCAGAAGCTGTAGAGTCACCATAAATTTATTTTAGTGTAAAAGGCAGAGAGTATTCTGAAGGCATCAGGTGCTGGTGAGTGGCTGAAATGAGGTGCAGGCATGAGAGACTGAACTCGTCTGCACTTTCTTGAAGAACAGGATACATGGAATGAACAAGTGAAAATGCATATTATGGAGAAATGAACCTCTCAAGGGCTGCGTTTCTGTCCACGGGGAGTTCAAAAGCTCTGGGACATCTGAGGTCACTACCTGGCAAAGCCCTTCATCACCTCCCTACCCCTGCTTGGTATTTCTGCTACCACCAGCCAATGATAAGATCCTCTCTGGCTGGAGGGTTGGGATCCCAGCACACTCTCTTTGCTCACCTGGCTGTGGAAGGATCAACCTGCCCCCTCCGGGAAAACAAGGCAAGCATGGCATGGGAGCAGAATTCAGATGTCTGGTATTTAGATGATAAAAGATTTAATAAAAGAATAGATCACACACAAGATTTCTCTGTGCAGCAGAACGGAGCAAAGATTAAAAGAAAAACGAATAAACAAAATCTTAAGATTTATCTCATCTATTTTCATATATAAATTAACCAGTGTTTCAGTAATAAGGGAGGTTTGTTTGAAAAGAATATTATCTTTACTTGCCCTTGCCGGGAGCTCATTTGTGCTCAGCTGTTCCTCAGAAGCCGCAGGTGAAGTCTGCTGCTCTGCAGTGCTGTCTTGGATAGAAGTAAGAGTAGTTTGTATCAGGGGATATGCAGCAGAACGGAGCAAAGATGAAAAGAAAAATGAATAAACAAAATCCTTCCAACCCTGCTCTGAACTTTTCCCTAATAGATGGTACTTTCTCCTTGGAGGTGGTTGTGGGAAGTGCCGTCAAGTGGCAGCCGACCTATGGAGACTCTGGAGGGTTTTCAAGGCAAGAGATGTTCAGAGGGGGTTTGCCATTGCCTGCCTCTGCATCACCACCCTAGTATTCCTTGGTGGTCTCCCATCCAAATACTAACCAGGGCCGACGGCGCTTAGCTTCTGATGGGATCAGGCTAGCCTGGGGTATCCAGGTCGGGACTCCTTGAAGGTACAGGGCCTCAAAACAGTCATGACCTGGTTTTCCAGACATGTGGGCAAGATGGAGTCCCTAGGTAAAGGCATCGTCCTTCATGGCTTGAAGCAAAATGGCTAAGTGTGACTCCCCCCTTCTTTAAAATAAATAGTCAAAAGTTTAAAGAATGTGTTTGTATCACATGGCTTAAATACCATTCCTGAGCTTCTCTTGAAGGAACTCCTAATAAGCATCTTGCCATGGATCAGCGAGGGCTCAGCGACAGTGAGGACTCCTCAGAGGAGGAGGGGCCCTGCATAGCCAGTCCATGGCTTGAAGCAAAATGGCTAAGTGTGACTCCCCCTTCTTTCTTGTGGTTAGGAATCTTTCCTTGCACCACCCCCTTTGTGGGCCATCCTTCTCTTCCTGTTGAAAGGGAAGGGATATTCTGTGTGCTTTGGTCACTTAAACTCTGTATTCCTCGGTGTGTCCCTCTAGTTTGGATGTGAGCTGGTAACTCTTTGTCTTCCCCAGCTCGTGTGTGTTTCCTTTTGTAAGGCACCAAATTGCTCTGTGCCTGTAAGACGAGTGAAGCCCAAGCTGCTTTTCCATGATGTACCAATGGAGATGGCCATTGCTTGCTTACAACAACACTGTGGTGTCGACCCAATTACAGTGGCCGTTGAATGGAAATTCTGGGCCGTGTGGTATTTCGTCACACGCACCATTTCTGTAGCACTTTAAAGTATGCACAAAGTTTACAGTAATTAACTTAATTCATCCTACCCAAAAAGCAGCAAGGGAAGTCAGTGATTTTCCTCTGTCACAGTTGAAAAACTGAGGCTGAGGCAGCTGGACCTGGGCACCTAGATCCACTAGGAAGAGCTTGGCCCATGTCTTGTGATACTCTCAGAGGCAGGCTAAATCACCACTCAGAGTTTGGGTGACGGTGGGTATCTCTGTGTGTGAGACAGACAGATGTCAGCAGGTATTCTTCCCTATGAATTTGGGTGGTGGCACTATCAGGCCCTGGGGGCACAGAGAGGGGTGAGGACTGCTGCACCCAACCCCCTTCATGCAGACAAGAGGAGAGGGGTGTGGAGCGTGGGTTGGCCCCGGCCCAAAGTCTGTGGACTGGCCGATATTTGGCTGGCCCCTTGTCCTTGCCTGTTGACTGAGCCAGCTCCGGCTTGGAACTCGGGGCCAGCAGTCAGATTCAGACACAGCCCTACTGGCAGCCACCGTCAGCTCCTCATATGTGAAGGGGAAGTATGCAGATCAGCACGGACTTTCCAGCTGCTTCTGTGTTTGTGGACTGACAGGGGTCTCTACTGTTGCTTAGGTCGCTTTCTGCCCAGCGTGTGAAGAACAAGAGTTGTCGGTGTGCGTGCTTTTCCCAAGCAAATGACGTTGACAAGCTAGTCATGGTCTCGTTCTGAGCCTATGTTGTGTGATGGTGTCTTGATTTTACAGGGCTTCTGCTTCTTACTAGCTTGTATTGATCCTATTTGCAATCATGTGCATTTCTTTAAAAGCTGAACTCTGGGATTTAAAAAGAGCCCAAGACTGGATATTGCTGGTCTGAGGCGATAGCTTGAGGGATTCAGCTGCTGTTTTACATGTTCCTGAGGCACCAGGTAGCAATCCTAGCAGATTTCTACACAAGTGGCTGACTGTCTTTTAAGAAAAAAAAAAAGTGTGTTCCACATACATCTCTCATTGTCAAAGTTGCCAATTGAGGTAAAAAATAGTGACTGGTATGTGGTGAAATCTGAACGAGAAGTCACACCACTGCATAAAAACTCCTGCGTGGTTTTGGCCGTGGTGCCATGGCCCCATGTGTTTCTCATCAACCCCGGGCTCTCGAGCAGTTCTCAGGATGTGCACCTCCCCGCAAACCGAGGAAAGAAAGTGCTGAACTTGCGGATAGAATGACAGAGGGAGGGATTTTTCCCCCTGTAGCTGAAGAATGAAATCTGAGAACAAAAATAAAATGGGGATTTTTTCCTCCTTTGCTAAGGGAACCGGAAGTAGTAGCCAAGTATTTCTTAAGGAAAACAAGAAATAGGGAGCAGTGCACCCCCCTCTCTCAGCTTAAACAATGCGCATGATGCTCTGTTTATTCGCCTCTCTTTCAGTGTGTGTGTTTATGTGTTCATGCGCACACACATTCTCTCTCTCTCTCTCTTATGCTCTGTTTATTCGCCTCTCCTTCAGTGTGTGTGTGTGTGCATGTGCACACACATTCTCTCTCTCTCTCTCTCTCTCTCTCTCCTGGGCTGGTGACCAACTACAGCTGCTGTAAAGTAACCTTTGCCTAACCTGGCAAGGTCTTCCTACCTCACTTTGATTCAGGGGTCATTTCGTAGAAAAAGAGCTAGGGGAACTGCCGGCCTTGCAGCTCCACTGCCGAGCCCCACAAGGGGCCTGGCGGTGGACATGCAAGGTCGGCGGGAGTGCAAGGAAGCCCTGCGAAGGCCCTCCCTGGCCCCAGGCAGGCAGGGGTGGGGAGAGGCAGGGAGGGAGCAACTTACCCTCCCTCTTCTCCTGCCTCCTCCTGGCTGAATGAGGGCTGGAAGCGGGGCGGCCGGAAGCAGGGGGCGGGGCTTCGCCATGTGCCCCACCCCCCATACCTCACCCGGGGGAACTCTGATCCCCCGCGATCCCCCTCGAAATGACCTCTGCTTTGATTATTGTAATGGTTTTGGAGATGTTTCTGAGGAGCCCTGGGGTATGGTTCCATGGAGGTTTTAGCTTCCTTAAAAGATGGACAGATAGTGACCGTCTCCCAGAGTGTGCTTCATTCTTCTCTTTCGTTCTTTCCCGTCATGTTGGTCCTGGAAACTCACCTATTCTATGAAAGAACTCCCCTGGGCTTCTTCCCAAATCAGAGCACAGTCCAAGGCCTGAGGCCTCAGAAGAAAGAACCGAAGAAGAAGAACATAAGAGAAGCCATGTTGGATCAGGCCAGTGTCCCATCCAGTCCAACACAATATGTCACACAGTGGCCAAAATCCAGGTGCTATCAGGAGGTCCACCAGTGGGGCCAGAACTCCAGAAGCCCTCCCACTGTTGCCCCCTAAGCACCAAGAATACAGAGCCTCACTGCCCCACACATAAGAACATAAGAGAAGCCATGTTGGATCAGGCCAATGGCCTGTCCAGTCCAACACTCTGTGCCACACAGGGGCCAAAACCCAGGTGCCAGGAAAGGCTAAGCCAAAGTTGCTTCCCCTTGTCTCGTGCTTGATTTCAGCTTGGTGCTGCTGAGGCAAAATAGGGGACTTTGCACTTGCCCCACATATAGTTCAAACTAGGCTGATCCCTGTGAAAAGCAGTTATGCAGCACATCCTGTTGAGGTGGTATACCTAGGGTTGCCAGCACTGGGTGGGGAAATACCTGGAGATTTTGGGAGTGGAGACTGGTGAGGGCAGACCAATAGAGTCTCCCTCTAAAGCAGCCGTTTTTTCTGGGGGAACCGATCTTTATTGCCTGGAGATCAACTGTAATAGTTGTCAGACTCTTGGACAAAGTTACTCTCAACAACACTCGCTGATAGTGATTTGTTCATTGAGAAGTAAAGATATTCCAAGCTAAGCAGGTACTGTATCAGAACTGAGGCTCTGGCGGGAAAACCCCCAAAATATAGACAGTTCAAACAAGGCCCCCCTTTTGGTCTCATCCAATCACACACTGCAATCATCCTGCCTAGTTTTTGCACGCTCTACACCCCCACCTGTGAATCTACCGCTACATTATCTCAGACAGTGAGGCAAGCACAGACATTGACCAAGATCATCCCTAAGTAGGGAGGCAACTTGAGAAGAGTTACATAGCCACAACAACACAACCATTCTCACACGTGAGGGGGTGCTGCTTATTAAAAAGCGTGCACTAGTTTAGAAGCTTTCACATGGTTTTCTTTCACCCATTCATTATGACTTGGATCAAAGTCTTTCCATTTGATGAGATAATATGATTGCCCACATTTCATCTTAGAATCTAAAATGTCCTCCACTTCCTGGTGGGGTTCTCCATCCACAATCAGGGGAGGGGGAGCTGCAGGACAAGGTCTCCACATCGATGGTCCTGGATCCTTCTTCAGTAGACTAAAATGGAAAACAGGGTGAATGTGGCATAACTTCTTTAGCAACTCAACCTCAACAGTCACTTTATTGATAAGTTGCACTACTTTAAAAGGTCCCAGGTATTTCCACCCCAGCTTCTTTGTAGGTTGCAGGCCCCTGAGGTTTTTGTGGAAATATGTACTGCATCCCCAGGCTTTAAGTCCCATTTGGGGCCCCTCCCTTTGTCAGCAAAACATGTGTAATCCTCTTCCGCTTTGGCTAGCGCTTGCTGGAGGGCTGACCATCCTTGTGTCACTTTCGCCCACCACGTCTGTGCGTCACCTGGGCTCAGTTCCTCTGGGTTCAGGGCAGGGAGGGATCCCCCCTCCTATCCATGTACTGCTTCGAAGCAGGAAACGCCTATGGAGCTATGCACTGAATTGTTATAACTGTACTCTGCAAAAGGAAGCAGGTCTACCCAGTCGTTTTGCTGATGATTTATGAAACACCGTAGGAACTGTTCAAGCACTTGATTTGTTCGCTCCGTTTGTCCATCCGTCTCTGGATGGCAGGCACTACTGAGTTCTTGCTCCACCCCCAGCAGTTTTAATAATTCCTTCCAGAACCCAGCCACAAACTGTGACTTTCGGACTGAAATTATCTTGTGGGGCACAGCATGAAGATGGATTATGTGTTATATGAACATCTAAGCCAACTCCTAGGCAGTCAGCAATTGTTTACATGGAATGAAATGTGCTTCTTTGGAAAACAGATCAACCACCACCCAAATTACAGTCTTTCCTTTGCTCAGGGGCAGATCCATTATAAAGTCCATAGAGATGATGGACCAGGGCTGGTTCGGGTTTTCTAGAGGCTGCAACAGTCCTGGGGTTTCCCCAGTCCACTTCTTAACCATCAAGCACGTTTGGCAAGATGCTATGTATTGGGAGATGGCCACCAAAATTGCCTTTGGATGACATTCAAAGTCTTTAAATAGCCATAGTGCCCAGCTAGTTTATTGTCATGCCCCATCAAGAGAAAGCTCTTCAAGATACTAAAGAAAGGGGGGCTTTGGCCTACCTAATTGGAACCTTTATTATAAAACAGCTGCATTGACGTGGATTAAAGATTGGGTCACATTGGAAGATAAGAGAACACTGAAACTGGAAGGCCACGACCCTCGGTTAGGGTGGCATGCATTCTTATGGTATGGAAAAGCAAGCATATTTCAAGCAGCACTGGATATGGACATCTTTAATGAAAGTATGGGAAAACATACATAAGCGCTTTTATATAAAAATCTCAAAATTGACTGTTCCACTAGAAGCCATTACACTCCCAAATGCATATCAGGAAGAATTACCAAGAAGGTATTTGGATATATTGGACTCCGAAGATCGTTTGAAACCATTAGAAGACCTACCATGGTGGCAAAGAGCGCAAATAGAATCCAGATTTAGTAAAGACAAGAGAATTGGATTTTACAAAAACCTTATAGAGATTGAAAAGATTATCACATCTATGGATCAGAAGCTTTTACGTGTTGTTACTTGATGATTTAATGGTGGATGAAATAGTAAAAGGGAATATGATTCAATGGGGGCAGAATATTGGGCATACTGTTAAATTAGAGCAGTGGGATCAAATATGGAAGAAAAATATTAGGATTACGAAAGCTATTCCGTATAAAGAAAATGTATATAAAATGTTTTCTAGATGGTATGTAACACCTGATAGGTTAGCTAAAATTGACCCGAAATGTTCTAATAAGTGTTGGAAATGTGAAGATAAGGTTGGCTCATTTTACCACATGTGGTGACATTGCGAAAGATCTAAGAAATATTGGGTAATGGTACACGAAATCTTGCAAAAGGTACTAGGTACTGTAGTACCATTTGTACCAGAGGCTTTGTTGTTGAATATTCTACCTGATAATTCTAACAAAGATGATTGCTATTTGATTGTTTTTTTTAACTATGGCTGCTAGAATTCTCTATGCAAAATACTGGAAATTACCGGATATATCAACAAAACGAGAACTTGTAAACAAAATCTTGGAGGCTGCGGAATTGGATAAATTGACTTTATTGATAAAAGGTGCAACAGATTCGACATTCCAGAATACTTGGTCATGGTTCTACAACTGGTATGATAAACATATGTAGGCAAGCTTGCAAGAGACAGACTAAGAGTTTACTAAATGAAATATATACCTGTTAGGATGATAGAGACAGAAAAGTTGCTTACACAGTTCATGAGAAATTGTTATCAAGGTGGAATAGGCACCAGTATAAATATTGGTAAAAATGAAAATAACCTCCATGTATCTGTTTGTACGTTAGTATGTATGTATATGTTATGATTGTTTGTGTATGTTATGTGAAAAATGTAATAAAACTCTGCCCCTTTGGTTATAAAAAAGAGAGAGAGAGAGAGAGAGAGAGAGAGAGAGAATCTCCCCCCCTTAAGGTTTTTGGAACAAACAGTTTTGCTGATACCAGCAGCCATCCTCTTTTTGCGATAGAGTTCCCTCCTTCTCAATTTCCCCTTTGTCCGCATCTGTTAGGGCAGTCTTGAATTTCCCTGCCCAGGGCTCCGTTCCCCACCCCCCTGGCTTGGCTGCGAGTCACCCCCACCCCCCAACTGCATGGGCGTGAATATGGTATCCACCACCTCCTCTTGCTGGCTCGCATGTTGTGGGAGGCGGGGCAAGGCATCAGCTAGGAATTTAGACTTCCTGGGGTGGAGCTTTAGATTAAAACAAAACTTAGAGAAAAACGGCACCCATCTCAACTGTTTCGTGTTTAGGCGCTGAGGGGCTCGCAGTGCTTCAAGATTCTTATGACTGGACTGGTCCATGCTTCGAAAGGAACCTGGGCCCCTTCTAGCCAATGCCTCCACGTCGTCAGGGCCAGCCTGATGGCAGTGGCCTCTTTGTCCCACACGGCCCAGTTTCATTTGGTAGCTGAGAACTTCTTTGACACAAAGGCTAGTGGGTGCAAGTTCCCTCCCTCCCCTCTCTGTAGGATAACCCCTCCCGTGGCCACATCTGAAGCATCCACCTGTACTACAAATTGTTTAGTCACTCTGGCCAAGCTGAACGGCATCACCAGATATTCAAATTGGCCCAACGGGGTGTTAAACACCGTCTTATGCTCATCTCCCTCCCTGATGCGTACTCTGAAGTAAGCATCTCGTATATCTCATAATGGGAAGGGCTTCTTCTGCAATCTCCTGGTTTTGTCCCATATCCCATATCCCTTTTAGAATCATAGAGTTGGAAGGGACCTCCAGGGTCATCGAGTCCAACCCCCTGCACAATGCAGGAAATTCACAAATACCTCCCCCCACCCCCAGTGACCCTTAAGGTGACACCTTACAAATGGGTGAGATAAACAGCCACCCCTACCCAGACATTCTTCATTGTAGATCTCACTTGCCTGAATGGCCTGCCTGATGTGGTCTGAAAGACGCCCACATTTTTATCATTCGGCAGAATGTGTAGAATGGAACAGTTCACAAGAGCATTTTTAAATGGAATAAGTTTGTAGCGTAATGTCTGCCAAAAAAGGCAATTTTATAGCAACCTTTATTGTGTGTATTATACTTTTTATCTATTTGTTTTTGGGTTTTTAAAAATTCAATCTGCCTTGAGTCTCAGTGAGAAAGGCGGGATATAAATACGTGGCTCTTGGGATGTATGTCTCTCTCCACCAAGGCACTGCTTCGAGGGACACCAGTGTGAACCTAACAGTGTGGCCATTCCTGGGAACTGTGGAGCAGTTGTTGGGTGCTACCCTCACTTTCTCTGGAACACCCTGAAGGCTTGCCTTAAACACTGCTATAATCCAACCAAAGGAGCAAGAGGGATACCTGCAGAGACCTGCCAGAGCTCAGTGTGTTTATTTTTCAAAGAACATGCTTCTTAAGGACATTTTCTCTCCTGTTAGCACTTCGGGATCTTTATCAGCCAATTGCTCATTAATCAGCTTGCCTGGCTGCCTTTACCCATTGACTGGACTGTCTTGCCAACTGTAGACATTGGCTGTTGGCCTGGAAAGGCACGCGGCCCATAGTATATAGAACTGATTCATGTATTTGAATGGCAGCTACGTATTAACCAGCTGTGAATGAAGCAAACTTAATATTTTGTTCTGAACATTTAGACAATCCATAGGGAGGGGTGGGGAGGAAGACCAGGTAAGGGTAAGTAAACAGACACAATCCTCACTCCTTTTCCAGGATTTTTAAAATGCAAATTAAATTGTGATGATTTCTCCCTCCTCCCTTTCCCCTATCTGCCTGGAAACTAATCATAGAATCAAAGAGTTGGAAGGGATCTCCAGGGTCATCTAGTCCAACCCTTGCACAAGGCAGGAAATTCACAAATCAGCATTGCTGTCAGATGGGGCCATCTAGCCTCTGTTTGAAAACCTCCAAAGGAGGAGAGCCCACCACCTCCCGGGGAAGCCTGTTCCACTGATCTGGCCCTCGTAACCAATGAGTTCAATACCTCTGTTTTAAATGGAAGTCAGTCATGTGCTAAAACAGTAGTCCTGTCTGTTGCTAGCAAACCAACATGCTTTGTTTCAGGATTTGTCAGGCACATCAATCTTTTTTTTTTTTAATCCCCGGAGGGATATTTTTTATTTTGCAAATACTACAAA
>NW_015165862.1:234793-235494 GCF_001447785.1 Gekko japonicus | reverse complement strand
TAACAATTTTTTTTCAGTCATTTTTTAAAAATTAAATATAAAAAAACAGTTAAAAATAAGAAAGCATATCCTGGTGTTTATGCAGGGCAAACAGGGAGGTGTCGATTTTATGTGCTGCTGATGCTTCTAAGAAGGGCATCCATTTTTCTTGAAGATTGTCAGGAACGGGTTGATTTTCAGATTGTAGGATGCTAGTGGAAACTTTGTCCTGTAAAAAGAAGTCCCACAATTTCAGATACCAGTCGCTCAATAGCAGCGTCTTCTTAGATTTCCAATGAAATGCAATAACATTCCTAGCGGCCGCAAGACACAATTCTATCAACTCTTTCATAAGCCCATTGGGGGCAGGATGGCTCCAATGATTCAAAAGGAACAAGGACCCATTAGTCTGAAGGAAAGAAATTAAATCCTTGTAATTTTTCCTCTTTTGTCTAATTTCAAATGCAATGTCCTTTAAGGTTTTGATGGTTACATTTCCCATTTTCAGTGGAGTTGCTGATGTTGCTTTTAAAATGGCATCTCTGGTTTGTCTTCTGAAAACCTGACCACTATTTCTCAAGATAGGGTTTTTTTTAAATGTAATTGGAGTATGTCCTATAGGCTCACTCCATTTCATTTACAAGTTCATCCTCTGTTAAGCCTACTACTGGAGCGATGATCTCACTAAGCACCCTCTTCAGGTCTTCTCGGTCTGTTTCAGA
>NW_015165862.1:214673-234429 GCF_001447785.1 Gekko japonicus | reverse complement strand
AAAACACTTTCGGTTTACTTCCTCCCCTCTCCCCCTTCATGTCCGTTAGCCGCTCATTCGCATGAGAGGCGTCCCTCTTTGGAATCTCTTTTTTCAACCGCGGGGGGGGGGATCGCTTTTCAAACTACTCCGTTTTTTCAGAACTCACGTTCATTGTCGGTCAGTTTCCCTGACCATGCTCGGTTTTACGCCATTCTGCTCGATCTCCGGCACTTGTCCCGGTCAGTCCAGCTTATGCCCGAAGGCCACTCAGTGACTGGACCGTCAGGGCGGAGGGGAGCCTCACTTCTCCGGCATCACACCATCGAAGAGGCTGCCCCTCAAAAGCCCCCTGGCCTGGAGCCTATCGCAAAGGCTCCGCGTGGGTGTCACTTGAGGTGGCACCCCTCCAGGCCGCTGGTGTGCAATTCGCCTTTCCCCGTTGTGGGAAGAGTGTCTGCCATCGCTGTTCCGTTGACCGGAAGTCCCAAGCACATCGATCTTGTTGAGGTTCAGATTCTGATGTGCTGACTGCCTTTTGTGAGTGGCGTGGCACTGCCATTTCTCAGGGCTGTCTGCCACTGGTTGAGCCACTTGCTTAAACTGTAAATTGTTATTAGTCTCTCAGGTTGATACTACAAATGCAAGTGAGTTCAGGTTGGCTGGTGGGCAGGTAAGTATCTCCTTGCCTTTCTGGAATCCATGTATTTACTGAGAGGGTGTCTTCTAAGGGGTATATTGATTTTGTTTCCTTATTTGCTGCAATTCTATCTGAAGTCATAGGAGCATGTATAAAAATGACTGCTGGTCACAGGTCAGAGGAAGGTCCCAGAGAGAGGAGCTGAGTGCCCAGTGAGGTCTCTGGGTTGCAAGGGAGCACAAGATTTGCAGGTTGAAAGGTAGGCGGGTCAGGCGGGTGGGAGGAGAAACAGGCAAGTGTTCAGGGAAACTGAGTCCAGTTTTGTGAGGAGAGTGGGAGGAAGAAGCTCCGGTCGGCAGACTGGCCACCCCACTACAGTGCCTTGTTTTGGAGATAAGGGAAGGAGCAGCCCCTTCTCAGAGGGGGAGCCGCCAGTGGCGCCCTTGCAGGGACCCATGCTTTTAGGGCTGACTTTCCATTCAGCTCCTGGGAGCACTTTGCTACTGGCCCTGTCATCGCTCTACACGACCCGTCAGCATTCAGCGGGGCCTTGGAGACACCTGGCCCGTTGGGTGAAAACAGTCCTCCGCTTTTTGTTTGTTTTGTGTATCTTCCAGCACACCTGTGCCCTTGTCATGTGCAGGTAAATTGCAAGACAGGCCTGTCACCTTCCTACCCTGCTTGGGGGCTACCCAGGGCACTGGCTGCTAGAAGCAGGCTGATGGACCAACTGTCTGAGCTGGTGAGGCTGCTCTTCTGTTCTGAGCAGGAATCTGTGAAGGTGAATGCTCCCCGCTATGCAGGGGTCATTTCGTAGAAAAAGAGGTGCAGGAGCTCATTAGCATAACCTTTTTGCATATGCCACACCCCCTGACCTCACCGGAAGTGTGTCAGAAGGCAACACCCACCGCTCAGGCTCCACCGGACTGTTTTGGATTGCTAGCTATTGTAGGGGGGGAGGAACGTGCAGATCTGTCCTTGCAGAGGAGGGAGAGCTTGTACCTGAATAAAACTCGATATTAAAGGTGCCACTGGCCTTTTTTGAACCGGGGGGAGCTCTGCAACTTACCTGTCTGCTTCTTGCTCTGACTGAGGGCTGCTGGGAGCAGAAGGTGGAGCTTGTTGCATGTGCCCGCCCCCTGGGCTCTTTACTGCCAGAGCTCTGCTCCTGTGCGCTCCTGCAGGAAATGACCCCTGCCAACAACAGTCACGGCAATGCTCCCTCTAAACTGTGGAGTCCTGTGAGCAAAAATCCTAGGGAAAGAGGGAAAGAAAGAGGGAGGGAAAGAAAGAGGGAGAGCATGAGCAGGGGGCGGGGCGTGTTGCATGTGCCCGTCCCCTGGGCTCTTTACTGTTGGAGCTCTGCTCCTCTGCGCTCCTGCAGGAAATGACCCCTGCCGCTATGAATGGTTTGTTACATTTCTACTAATATTGCATAAAATTTAGCCGCTTATTGTGTACAATAGAAACTCACAACGGATTGAGACAGAGGATTTATATCAGATACCCTCCTGGAAAAGAAGGAAACACTCAGGCCTTCTACCATATGAGATTAGATTAATGCTTCAAGGGCCCTGATAGCCAACGACCAGGAAGTGACTCAGATTAACCCCCCCCCACACACACACACACAGACAGACACTGTGGAAGTGAAAGATTGTGTGACCTTCACTAAATATGGACAATAGGTTAAGCTCCCCTTGCCTGGGAGGGTTAAAGTTCAAGAGGACGATATCTCAAAAGGAACCAGGGCACTCTGGCAGCCATTTCCCCCCCCCCCCCCCTTGTCTTGGAAAGGCAGTTTCAAACATTCATCCCAGCATCTGTAGCCAATAACTGGTATGGAGCTGGCTGTAAAATGATGACACCCAACTCTACATTTCTTTAAAAATACCTGGTGTTTATGAGGGGTATCGGAAGGTCGGTAGTTCAGCAGTTCGAGACCTGAGTGTGCCACAAGACAGAATGAGCTCCTGTCTCTGGCCCCAGCTCCTGACAACCTAGCAGTTCGAAAGCCAGAAACTGCATGTAGATAAATAGGTACCGCTTCGGTGGGAAGGTAACAGTGCTCTGTGCGCCTCGGCATCTAGTCATGCTGGCCACATGACCACGGAAACGTCTCTGGACAGCGCTGGCTCTTCAGCTTGGAAACAGAGATGAGTCAGATTCGACTGGCTTTCGAGCAAGGGAAACCTTTACCTATCTGCTGGGAAGTGCTGTGTTTGAGTTTCTGGGAGGGGTAGTGTCCCATCTGCACCAAAAAAGCAATCTTTTGGTGTTGAAGCCGTCAAGCAATGGTGAACTTGTGTGTGCGTATGTGTTTGTGTGTGTGTGTGTGTGTGTGTGTGAGAGAGAGAGAGAGAGAGAGAGAGAGAGAGAGAGAGAGAGAGAATATCAGTGCTTTGCCCCATGTGGATCCAGGGGAGAAAAATGCACCCTGGGAAGAGGCCAGAGGCATTCTAGGAAATGTAAGAGACAGCTGGAAACATAGCTGTCACATGATTTGCTTAAAGCCAAAGAAATCTTCAGGGCTTGATGGCTGGTATGTGGCGACTGCCACATCAATAGAAGGGTCACTTACCTAAGGAGATGACCTAAGGAGGTAGACACTACACAGCTCTCTGGACTATTTTCACCAGCAGCTGCAAACAGGGCAGTTCTCATCAGTGAGATTTTTTTTCCGAATTAGCAGGCAATGGACAACTTTTAAAGTTTGAAAGCCAAATGTTGCTCTGAGTTAGGCCCTGTAGGAATTTCTGGAGCCTTCTGTAACACTCAACAAAGAATACAATGGAATGTTTTGATCACAAAAACAAAGGTCTTGTGCGGTTGGTATATTCGTCTTTGGCATTGGCTGGAAACACAGATTTTGCAAATGTCCTTCTTGGCAAGGGGAAAGTAAACTCTAGTAAATACGGTTTGTGAACATTATTAACCTTAAAGCTCCAAAACCATTGGGAATTTTCATGTCTCCCGAAGCACTTTTGTCATGTGTATTTTAGCTTTAAGGTCTTTGTAGCCAGGAACCAACCCCTTTGCTGTCAGTCCACATTGAGGAAACTGGGTTTGCATCTCACTGTCCAGCTGTGTGATGCCACCTGCTCCTTCCAGCATTTCCCAGGGTGGCAGTTCTCAGGCGCCTTGGTCTAGCCTTCACCAACATGACAGGGCTGGGTTATGCCCTCTTGCCCTAAATGAAGGGCGTGCCTCTTCCAGAATGCTGCAGGCTTTCCAGGGAAGCAGACCATCTCTTCTGCATTCACCAAATCCCCCACAGTTTGACCTAATCTGATAAGTGGACTGTGGTCCTCCCAACCAAAGCACCCCTCCCGGCCGCCACCCCATGAAGAATGCTAGGAGACAACGTCAGGGAAGGCCTTGGCCTCTGTGTGGATTGCTTGTGCCAGTTTCCTTGTCATCTTTTCGCTTTCCAGTTAAGGGGTTTTCTCAGATAGCACAGTGAGAAACATAAAGTTTTTAACTGGCTCGATCTGGAACCCCCCATTTGAGCTTTTGTGGTCTTTTCTGTAATCGTAACTGGCTGCTAGGAGTTTGTGCTCGCCGTACTCGCCAAAACTTTTGATCAGACATCTCATCACTCCATGTGTGGCGTGAGGGCCATTCCACTGACATCGGTCAGAAATGGTATATAATTCTACCTGTCATCTGGATGGTCGAAGACGTTTGGAATAATATAATTCCTCCAGTAGGTTGTTTGTATAACGCTTAAAGGGAGCGAAGCAGCCTCTCTGGTGGTGAGGGCTCTGCCTGACGGTCTTTCTCAGGTGGCCATCAAGCTTTTTTGCCCCCGCCCCCCCCCCCTGACTGCCACCTAATATCAGCTGCTGCTTCTGTCACCCCCCGTTTTTGAAAAGGCATGGCCTGGCGGGAGCTGGTCCATGGGGTCGCGAAGAGTCGGACTCGACTGTGCGACTGAACAACAACAACAAAAAGCAGGAAACATCCGTTTGAGTTTTTTGAGGTGACGCTTGCTACGTTCGTATCTCCACGGTTGCTCACAAGCCCATCTGACCTTGAAAACTGTTCTTGTGGCCGCTTCATAAATACCTGCTGAGTGCACAAGCATATAAAGCAGGCAACACGTTCTTCCTGGTGTCATTTCAAGGATGCAGGAGACTGTGCCGGCATCAGGGCAGGATGAACTGCAATCAGTTCTGTGCTTTATTCAAGTTGGTCAATTTAATGCCCTAAATGACCATGACTCCAGGGGATGATGGTGCCTGTTCTGCAGCAAATACAGGGATCTAGTTCTTTGACTGGGCAAAACCAGCCACAAGATGCAATAGCCAAGTGGCACAATATGCTTGTGGTGAATGTTGGCAGGGACCACTGAGATGAACTGATTAGGAGGTCAATTCACAACTGACTGAGGGAGCTCCAAGAAGCCTGGATGTGATCTTCTCAGCATGCCTAGTTCTGATGTTTCATGGAGGATAGAGGTTCAACAGTAGCTTCTAGCCACGGTGACTAAAGGAAACCTCCATATTCAGAGGCAGTAAACCTCTGAATACCACTGCTAGGAGGCAACATGGGGAAGGCCTCAGCCTCTCTGCCCTGTGGTTGGCCCTCCAGAGGAACGGGTTGGCCACTGTGTGAGATGGGATGCTGGACTAGATGGTTCCCAAACTTATTTGACCTACCGCCAAAAGGCTGCTTTAGATAGATTCTGGACTCTTCTTTCTTTATACTTCCACCGCCCCGTTATTTGTATTCATCACCCCCCCAATTGCACCCAAAGCTCTGACCGCCCACCTGGATCATTGCAGCACCCTCAAGGGGCAGTATTGCCCACCTCCCTGGTCTGTTCCAGCGGGGCTCTTCTGACGTTCTTGTCCTCGTGTCAGTCCTGGTATGTCAGGATTCTCTGCATGAGGCTTGGAGATGGAAGGCCTCGAGTTCCCAAGCGTGCATCCCTCCACCAGTCCAGGCTCTGGTTCTTCATCCTCCTCATTCCTGAGGCCATGGAGGAGATTCTGAGGGTGCTGGGGGTGGGTGATGGCTGCTCTGCTTATTGCCCTGGCTCTTGAATGGGAGCCTGCTGTGGTCCATAAGGCAGGGGTCTGTCTTTGGAGGCTCTGGGGTGTAGTGGGGACCATGGCGGGGGGGAGGGGGAGGTGAGGTTTCTCAGCCCTAGAGGAGCCTTCTTCTTCCTCTGATAAGTCAAGGCTGGTCCAGGACAGATCTCGATAATCTGGCCGTGATTCCAGCAGACTAAGCCGATAGGGCCCGTAGACAGTAAAGGGCACAGTAAGCAGATGAACAGGTCTTGAATTCTGGGGGGTCTAATTTATCTTCCTTATTTGTGAACTGGCGCTGTGATAGCCGAGACCTGGTACAACCTTAGAATTAGATGGACTATTCCGAAGCAGGGTGCTGGGGAGGGGAGAGCCTTCTCGCCCACCAGGAATAGGGGCGAGTGCTCAGTGACAAGGGGCAGGCGCAGTCTGTGCGTGGACCGAGGCCCAGTCTGGCCCAGTTCAATTAACGGGATTCCACGTAGCCGAGCGGAAGATGTCCTCTCGCGGCCACGCAGATGGCTTGTTGTTTGGCAGCTGTTTAAACATCCTCCTTTGGCAGAGCCAAGTGTCGTCTCTGCTTGCTTAGATAAAATTGAGAAGGGGAATGAATGAGAAAAGTCCATTTCTGTGCAGCCAGGGCTAAAGTGAATTCTTGACCACCAGCCAAAGAATAGCAGAGGTTTAGTCTCAGAGCCAAACTGGATTTAACCTATTTGGAAAAAGATGAGCTAGCATGCGTCATGCGAGAGGGGGCACTGGGGCGTGTGGGTGAGTGGGGGGCTGAGGAAGGGTGCGAGAAGATGGGAAGGACGGGTGTCATGATCCCTTCCTGATCCTTTGGCTTGGTCCCTGGGACTAGCCTGTGACCCCACTCAACACTGCGCTGCTTTCCAGGGCTGCCAAAAACAAACTAGGGCTGAGATCCCACACGCCTTTAGATCCGACATAGGTGTGGATGCCTGCCGGATCTAAAGGCCGCAATCAGGAAGCAACATCTGGGAAGTGTCCCGCGGTCGTCGCCAACCCGTGCTGCTCTGCTGCAGAAGCAGAGTTAAAAGACACTGGGGAAAGTCCGGCTCCAAAGGGTCCGGACGGGCCACGGACAGACTTTCCCCTGTCTGATCACACAAGCACACTCTCATGCCCTCGGGATGGTCTGATCAGGCCATCGCGGCTTGGTGCCATCCCCCCCCTCTGGTCTTTGCAGTAGGTGCATCATCGCATACTCCATAGGGGTGCGGAGGTGCGATCCCTCGTTTATGCGCATGTGGGAAACAAATGGCCCAACCTCCCCCGGCTTACCCGCAGTGGCACCTGATCACACAGTGACGAGCTGCACCCGCAGCTACAAAGGGAGGTGTGATTTCCTGGTTTGTACTCCCAAGTAAAGAGCAAGATGCAAGATAACTCCTCTGTGTCCTGATAATTTATAATAATTTGGGAGAACCCTTCCTCCCATGGTCATTCAGCTCCTCCTGCTTCAAGAGGGAGGGTGTTATTATCTAGCCGGCTGGATCTTAGGTTTGTCATTGCTCCCTGGGGGACTTCTGAACTTTAATTGGAACGAAAGATCGCCCTCTAAAAATTGGCACCTGGGTGAGCCTGCCTGCCTGCCTCCACTTTCAAGAGCTGAGGCTCCGTGATGCCCCCCCAAATGCTGGCTGTTGGTTGCAGACATGAGCTGCTCTTGGTTTCCTCCTGAACACGGACTGCGTTTTGGCCAGGATTTGCCCACACCTCTCCTCCCGCCAGCCCCGTAGCTAAGGGATTTTTTGGGAGGGGGCCGGGTGGGGGCCACCAGCTAATAAAATCAAAGTTAATTAAATCAATTGTAAATTGATTAGTGGAACTCCTTAAAAGCTGGCCTTCCCCTAAGGCAGCACTGCACCCCTGCCAAGCTCCAGGGCAAGTGGAGGGGGCTAATGACCAAGGCACTCATAGTGTTCAGTTTTCTGGCAGGCAAGTCAGAGGTGGTGAGTTGAGGCACTTTGGGGCCAGCCTGGGAGGGAGGGGCCCAGAAAAAATGCTAGGGGGGCGGGCCCCACGTTAGCTACGGGCCTGCCTCCCGCATGTCTCAAACTAGGGAGCCTTTCTGAGTCAGGCTTCTCCCTTGTAGAAGTTTCCTAACCGGCTTTCTTGGAAAGTTTCAGCAGAGTCTTTAACTGGAAGTCTTCAATCGAATCCCCTTTTAAAGCTGTCTAGGCCTGTGGCCATCATGATATCCTCTGGCAGCAAATTCCACATTTCAATCACCCCCTGTGTATTTCATGTTGACCATCCTGAATCTACTGCCCATCATTGGATGTCCTCAAGTTCTAGTATTTGGGGAGAGGGAGGAAAAACCCTTCTTTGTCAGCTCTCTCCACCCCATGCTTAATTTCATAGACCTCTGTCCCTGCCCTCCTTAGTCCTGGCAAGGCTTCTCCCCCTGCATGGTGGATGGCAGGCCCCAGCCACCAGGTCTGCCAAGGCTTCTCCCCTGGAATGATGGCGCTGGTGAGCCCCGTGCGGCCTCTGGCCCAGAAGGCTTCCCTCCCCCTATCAGCGGCAACGGCAGCAAGGAGAGGGCAGGTAGCGGGGGCCTGAAACCTGCCGGGGGGAGGAGAATCCCTCTCCCCATCTCAGCCAGATACTGAAGCTGAAGCTCAAATACTTTGGCCACCAAATGAGAAGGGAGCACTCACTGGAGAAGACCCTGATGCTGGGAAAGATTGAAGGTCAAAGAAGAAGAAGAAGGGGACGGCAAAGGATGAGATGGTTAGACAATGTTACCGATGCAACGAACATGGAATTGAGCAAACTCCAGAGGACAGCGGAAAGCAGGAGGGCCTGGCATGATGTGATCCATGGGGTCCATGGAGTCACGAAGAGTCGGACTCGACTTGCAACGGAACAACAACAAACGAGAGATTGTAATGGGCCCATATATGCATACGCATGCATAGGTAAGCCTTGTAAAATTGTGTGTTTCCACCTGCCTAGGGGGCCTAGCCTGGAAACACTGCCCTCCAGACTAGGGAGAAGTGCTTCCTGGGTGAGGGGTTGCCTTCCAACAGGGCAGGAGGAGGACGGGGAGGGGACTCCAAGAGGGAGGAGGTGTTTTGACTCCTGGTGGTGTGGGGAATTTCTAATGAAGAAGTCCCTGGGGAAAACAGACTGTGGAGACAGAGAAAAGCAGGTAGCAGAGGAGTGGCCAACGTCTGGAGTGAGCTGTCAGTCCGGAGAGAGTGGGACTTCCCAGTGAGAAGACAGATTTGAAACAGGAGCAGTACCCCATAGAAGTATTACAGAAGTCTTCCATTCATGTAGTCTTTAAGTGTGAGGATTCTTTGATAAAGATAAAGAAACAGGCTAAAAGTAAAGTGGGACCCCATCAGAAGCTTTCACAAGCTGCACTAAGCAAAAGTATATGCTGTAAAATCTTTCACTGTTAAGTACGGGACTCAACACAGCTAGTGAACAGTGAATCAGCTTTATTAACGAAGTCAGAAGAAATCAGAACAAGACAAACATACAGAGCAACAAGATCTGCGATGGTTGCGATGCGAAATGGCTCTTCAGCTTCAGCTTCAGCTTGAGGTCAGCCAGGGACACAGCCTTGATTTCAGCTGGAGGAACCAGGGACCGAGCGACGTCGAATACCACTCTCCCACAGGAACTGAGGAGCGTCGCCTTCTGCTGGTCCTCATCATTGATCTGGTTTGCCTGGAGGTGGAACTCGAATCTGGCGAGCTAAGAGTCCCAGTCCTCTAGGTCTGGTTCGAACGCTTCGAACCATGGGTTGACGGCCATCACTGTTCGGGGTGCAGGCACTGGTACAAGTGCTGCAGCCGCTTGATCAGCCAGGTCTCGTTCTTCTGCCCTGGGTCCTTCAGGGGCTTCTCGGTCGTCCGCCATTCTGGCGTCGGTTCAGCCGGGCTGCCTACCCGCTCTAGTATCCCATCCTCGTCGCCATTTGTTAAATACGAGAGTCAACACAGCTTTGTTGTTGTTCAGTCGCACAGTCGAGTCCGACTCTTTGCAGCCCCATGGACCAGCTCCCGCCAGGCCTTCCAGTCTTCCGCCGTCCTCTGAAGTTTGCTCAACTTCATGTTCGTTGCATCGATGACACTGTCTAACCATCTCATCCTTTGCCGTCCCCGTCTTCTTTGACCTTCAATCTTTCCCAGCATCAGGGTCTTCTCCAGTGAGTGCTCCCTTCTCATTGGGTGGCCAAAGTATTTGAGCTTCAGTTTCATTATCTGGCCTTCCAGGGATCAGTCAGGGTTGAACAGTCAGCTAGTGAACAGTGAATCAGCTTTATTAACGAAGTCAGAAGAAATCAGAATGAGACAAACATACAGAGCAACAGGCTCTCTTTTAAACAGTCCGGGCTTGGGTAGCCACGCCCACAAGTCAGATATTAACCAATCACTATTTACAGATAAGGTCCAATCAGAGTGCTTCCCTCCAGAACATTGCGCGGCTCTGATTGGTGTATTTACAATCCTGTTTGGAACTCAAGCTCACTGCAGAGCTTAATACACAACATTCACAAAGTTGTATGGAACAAAAGTACATGCTGTTGTTTGTTATTATTAGTTATTCTAAGAAATAGACCATGTTGTCATTTGTTGTATTGATACAAACAACAAGGATCATATGAGTTACACTAACTAACTTTAAAGAAGAGTCTGTTTATATTGGTTGCCATCTCATGCTATATAGTGTGTTTGTATTAGCTGTCCATGAGCCTGTAATTCAAAGTCAAATTTTGAATGGGGCATCCACAGTCCCGTGACCACTAACCTGGCCCTTTTTAGACTAAAAGGGTTACTGTGGTCCCGTCCACACGAGGTGATTTGGGCCAGTTGCGGGACAGTTCGGGGGCGGATCAAACCAGCGCAATCACACCACAACATCTGGGAAGCGTGGTGCTTCCATCCCCGAACTGGCCCTTCCCCGCTCAAATCCGCTTCAAGTTGAAACCACCTACCTTGGTGGTTCAACTTGAAGCCGCGCTTCTAGCCGGGCGTATGATCGCCGGCGCCTCCTTGCGCTGGCACAACCCCAGCCCGGAGCCGAACTGCGCATGCTCCGACATGCGCAGTTCGGCCGGCTCCCGATTAGGGCCGTGTTTTCTCACCGGCGTTTGATCGCGCCGGGGAGAAAAGGCGCCGCGGCCAGGGGATCCATGGGATCCCGCCGCGGCATCTCAATGTTGGCACGGCTTTTAAAAGTCGCGCCTTAAGAGGCTTTTCCCTTGCCGTGTGGCAGGGGCCACCGATAGATATATAAAAAGCACTTCAGGCACTGAAATCAAATGCCGTGTGTGGCAAATGGTAACCACATGTGCAGTGACTCGAACTTTGTTCTGCTGCCTCAGAGCAACACGGTGTCAGACTCGGGTTCACCTTCTACTATGTTCTTAATTATGTCTTCAACACCTGTAATATTACCAACCTGGTCTATGTAACCCGCAACCCCCATTCCCCTCCCCCTCGCTTTCGCTAGCTAAAGCAGATGTATCCAGCCGCCCGCTTATCGCTCACCCTCACTGACATTCCTGGTGGGAGGGAGAGAGACTGTGGGAGGGAGTGGTACTTACTGGATGTCTGTAGTTGAGGGAGGCAACGCTGGTAACCTTTTTCCCAAGCAGCACCTCACGGAACTTTCGCGTGAGTGTGTCCTTGAAGACGATAAGACTTTTGAGTGGCTAGTTGAACCATTGTATCCGCCTGGGTTCTTAGGATTGCTTATACTTATGGTTTGCTTGGAATGTGGGTTTCAGTTGTACACTCTGTCCCCGCTTCCACTTCTCAGTCCTGACAAAGAAGTCATCCTTGCAGCATCTCAAATCTCTTCAATAAACCTTCCCTAACGAAAGCCTTTGTGAAGAGTGGGTTGGCTGGGAACCTGACACACAGCTGCCCACCTGAATTTATGTTCAGTGACTATTCATAGGGTGTTGAAATGCTGAGAGACAATGTTTATTGTCAGAATTCAGAGAGCATTTGGGGGGGTTGCGTGCGCGTACGCGCGGGGGTAAACTTCAAGGAGCAACCTTGACTGTGCCCCAATCTTGGGACAGCTGATGCTTATCCAGGACAATCTCTCGCTACCCTGGAGATTGAGGGTGAAGCCTTGGGAGGGCAGAGTTTGAAGAAGGGAGGAGCTTCAGCAGGGTATAATGCCATCAAGTCCACCCTCCAAAGTAGCCATTTTCTCCAGGGGAGCTGGTCTCCAGGTTCTACCTGGTGGTTGGCGGCCCTGCCCTAAAGAGACATTCAGCTGCAGGCAGGGACTCTCTCCTTCATAGGCTCACTTGTCGCTCAGAGCCACAGTAGTTTTTCCTGGGGGGAGGGGGGCTTCTCTTGTTTGAATATGGAGTTTCGCCTTTGGGTACCATCTCTGAACTGTCTTGTTTTTCCCACACTCCCCACAGGGCGACATCCAGCAGCTCCTTATGGTGGATGATCATCGAGCAGCCGCCGATTACTGTGAGCACTACAGCCCAGACTGTGACACGGCTGTTCCAGAAGCACCCCAGTCTCAGGATCCCAATCCTGATGAATACGTAAGTCGAAGGCATTCTGCTTCTCAAATAGCGTCATGATCCACCCCCCCCCCAAAAAAAATCTTAGGTCTGCTGTGTACACTGTTATGTACATACTGTTGTAGTTTCGGAGGGGTAGCTGTGTTGCTCAGCTACTGCTGAACAGCTGGATCTGAATCCAGGAGCACCTTGAGTGGCCATCAAGATTTTCAAGGTAGAAGCTTTCAAGAGTCAAAGCTGCCTTCCTCAGATGCCAGGTGAAATGGAGATTTCTGAACCTTTCTATTCCAGTCTGAAGGTGGGAGGTACATTGCGAAGGAGGAGTGTGGTGGAATGGGCCTGCTGTGGCCTACAGGCCCTGTTCCACCCTGCCCTTCAAGGTTTCCCCAACACCTGGACAGGCTTTTCTCTCTCTGGTAACCCGTCACCACCACCTGACCTTTTTAGGAATTGCTCATTGGGAAGGTCAGGACTCCCAGCTCCCTTTCCAAGGTCTGAAGCCTTGCCCCTCTGTCTCCTGCTGCCCTGCTCCCGGTCACTATGGGGACCATTTACTGCCTTGTGTGCCCCTGGAGGAATAGCTGCTTGCCAACTGACTGCCTTCCCCCTGGTGCTCCTTTTAAAATAGTGTGTCCAAGATGGTAGGAGTCTATGTGGTACAGAGAACCACGGCCAGCATACTTTTTGCACAGCACCAGACTGAGCAAGGGATTCAAAAGAATAGGGTAAAACTCAAGACCTCTATCCCTCTCTCTATATGTGCCCTATCAGATGTTGAAATATAGGACAGGCTCCTGAGCTTAAGAAGTTACAGATCTCTACAGAGTTATCATTACCTTGAAGGTTCCTCCAGCTCTTCAGGCCAGCACTTGGTTGATGGCTGCCTCCTCCAGACCTCAGTTAAGAGTTCTGTCTGCTCTGATGGACTCAGCACAAAAGAGCTTCCTCTTCTCCCTTTCCCCTCCCACTGACCCGGTCAGGCCAGGTCAGAGAGGCTTATCCTGAAGTTTCTCTTAATTTCCTTCCTGAGGCCTCTCTAGTATTTAATTCCTCCAAACCTCACTTCCCTGCTTGGAGATGGGGAGGAGAGCTTGACCATCCCATTGTCTAGACCTATTAGCATTTGTATGAAGGTGGGCTGAGGTAATTCTAGAAAGCAACTGAATTGACTCCTCCTCCCCAGCCTGTTCTCTGCCCAAAGACAAAAAAAATTAAAACTTAAAGTGAAGATTTTGCTCATTTCAAACGTCCAAAGAAAAATGCATTTCTTCACAAGGAGCACAGAAGGTTTTTGTGATCAGTCCACACCTCGAATGGAACTCTAGCCCCCTCCAGCCAGTGCCATGAAGTAGTTAGAGCCAGTTTAATTGCGGCAGCCACCTTGTCCCACACAGCCCAGTTCTGTTCAGTCTTTGAGAACTTTTTGGAGACATAGACCATCGGGTGCAACTTCCCATCCTCCCCCTTCTGCAGGATCACTCCCCCCATGGCCATGTCTGAGGCATCCACCTGTACTATAAATTCTATACTGTACTATAATTTCTATAATTAGAAATTGGCGAACCCCAGGAAAGACTGTAATTGATGTTGCATTTTAGGGGATTCCCATCACACCACATCTCAAACCTTCCAGGAATCCATTCCCAGTCCCTTCCTGGATATTCGGTACCCCAGAAAGTCCACCTCCTCCCTATGGAACTCGCATTTGGAAAGCTTTGCAAACAAGTGGTTCTCATAAAGGGCTTTCAGGACGTCACGCACCAACCTCACATGTGACTCCTTATCTTTGGAATAAATCGAGGTATCATCTAATCAAGTTCATGAACACCCAGGGTGCCCCTGTCAGTCCGAAGGGCATCACCCAATACTCTAACTGTCCGAGGGGTGTGTTAAACGTTGTTTTGTACTCATCCCCTTTTTTGATGTGTACCCGAAAGTAGGCATCCCTCAAGTCCAAATTGGTAAAAATCTGACCCTGGGAGGCCTCGACCAATAAGTCTTTTAAAAGGGGGAGGGGCTAAGCATTAGACATAGACATTGCATTCAGCTCCCTGTAATCCATGCAGTCTCAACCCCCCATCTTTTTTTCTTGCTTAAGAGTACAGGGGCTGTAAATAGAGAGGTTGCTGGCTGGATGAACCCCCGGGGCCAGATTTTTGTCAGTGAACCTTTGCTGCTCTGCCTTCTCGGTAGAGCTCATGGAGTAAAGCTTCCCTTTGGGCATTTGGTGCCCTGGCAGGATCTCTATTGCACAGTCAGTTTTGGGGTGGGGAGGTAACTCATCCGCCTCCTCCTACTCAAAGACCCAGGCCAGCTCCCTGTACTCCATGGGTATTAGATTTAGTTCTTCCCACGCTAGACAGACCCATTCTGCCACGGGGTGGGGCTCTTCCCCTCAATCGGGATCCCATCGGTGGCTCTGACATCAGGGGTCTAGGAAGGTTAGGGTCCCGGTACTCCACTGTATGTAGCCAGGGAATCCCAGGCACCATGGGAAATTTAGCTGTGGGGTTAACCACGAATGAGTGCAGCTCCCAGTGTGAGGCTACCCCCACTGGTAAAGGGATTGTGCAGTAGCAATAGGCCTCCCCCTCATTGGAGTCCCGTCCATTTGGGAGAACACTATGGGCTCCTTTAATTTGTGCACCTTTACTCCCAAACTTGTGACTATGGCTGGGTTAATCATGTCCCTGGTGCAGCCTGAATTGATTAGGGCCTTCACTTGAATGTGCATCCCCCCTGGGTTAATCACGGTAATAGTCAAAATAAAAGAGGGGGGAATCTTATGCCGACGGTTGTTGGACCTGCCAGTTGGCGCTCTTCACAACAAGTCCTGGCCTTCTCCTGCCAGCTGATGTTCTTCTCTGTCACTGGACGAGGTGCCTTCCAGGTTGTCCTGGGGCCCCAATTGCAATTTGGAGGGCTTGGGTTTCTTTCCTGGAGTCTTTGGTCTAGAGCTTTGGAGGGTTTGGGTTTCTTTCCTGGAGTCTTTGGTCTTTTCCATTTGGTCTCTTCCTTCTCTGGTCTCTTGGGGCTCCTCCCTTGGGGACAGGCAGCAGCAAAGTGCCCTGGGGCCTCACAATGCAGACAGTGACCTAAGTGCATCTGGTGGTCATGGTCTCCCCCCGTGCTGGTGGTACGAGCCCGGGTGGGTTTTGACCCCCCCCCAGCCCCCTTGCCCGGGGTCTTCGGGTAGTACATCCGCACCAGGTTGAGGCGATTTCCAGCTTCACAGGCCACCTGGATCCAGCCATTCAGGGTGAGGGGGTTGTCTTGTGCCAGTGCCTTCTCCAAGATGGTAGGGTTAAGGCCTCCATGGTAAAACTCGATGAACACCTCCTCGGGCCAACCTTGTAACTTGGTGGCATCTGTCTTGAACTTGCCTGAGTATTCATGAACTGTATGAGACCCCTGCTTCATTCCTCGAATACGTGTCCAAGCTCCCTCCAGTTCTAACGGGTCTTTGTAATGCTGTCGTAGGGTCTGCACAGCTCTGGGGCTCCCACGTTATACAGCCCCACGAACCAGTCTGCTGTGCGATCTTGCAGCCAAGCCCCCACATAATCTACCGGGTGCTTGTGGGAAGCGAAGGTATGGTCCCATTCCCAGAGGAATTTCTGCACCTGAATAGTGAAGAACACCAGTTTTTCTGGGGTGCCATCGAAAGTCACCTCTGGGGCTTCCTTGGGGCAATCTGGTCCCTGCACCGGGTCTGGTGGGCCCACCGGCCTGGCTGGAGGGGGGGGAGGCGTCTGCTCTGGTTCTGCCTCTTCCTCTCCGTTGCTTGGCTCTTTCTCCATGAGCTTGCGGACAATCTCTGGGAGGTTCCGAATCAGTATCTGGATGCCCTTCCGGAGTGCCTCAACTTCTTCTCGGATCTCCACTCGGAAGTGTTCCACACTCACCTCTTCATTCTGTGCCTCTGCCACTCGCAGTCTCTCAGGATCATCACTGAACGTGCGAGAGGTTCTCCTTCATTCCAGGTCGGGGCGAGTCTTCTTGCCTCATTGTCCCGGGGTGCAGATCCAGGCCAGGTCTTCGCACCTGCCTGGGTAGGGGAAAGCCTCCTTGAGCTTGTGGACCCTGTCTTGGCACACACACCGGCTGCGCTGTTGCCCTTCTGGTCATCTGGATTGGGGATCAGGATCTCGGTTGTTGTGCTGGTCCCTGTCCCCATTGGGATTTCTTTGCCTTCGCTTGTCATCGTGTTCTTGATGCAGCAGTCGAAAAGAGGGAGTTCTGACACTTTCGTTATAGACAGTTCAAACCAGAGTGCACCAATCACACGTTGCCAACCTCCCACCTACATTTTAGGCTTCTAACCCCTGGAAATATATGGTTCACTTATCTATGAAAGTGAGAAAAGCACAGCTTTAACTTCAAGGTCATCCCTGGCATTCAGGGAGGTATCTTGGAGAAAGAGTTTCAGCTTCTACAACCCTGCGGTTCACACACTCTAACACTCACACACACCCCGGCATTTCCCATCCCCCAGACATCATGGCAAACTAGAGGCAGAGTTTGACACACACCTTCCCCCAAGAAATGATTAAAGGTGGGTTATACTGTTGTTTAAAATACATCTAAAAATTAAATTACCTATTTGACAATTAAAACAGATTCAAGCAACTGATGCAAACAGCAGGTGTTAGACTTCCACTCTCTGAGCAGCTTCCAATTGACTGGAAAGGCCCTGCTGAGTGATTCAGCCTTAGAGTGGCACTGGAATGCTACTAGAGGAGAAACCTTCCTGACATGTACGGGAAGGCCATCCCAGGAGGCTAGAGGCACCAAAGAGAAATAAAGCACTTGGTATGCTGGTTTGAGCAGAAAAAGGAAGGTAGGCTCTGCTGCGAGTGTGAGCCTGACCCAAGGCCACCCCACAAGTTTCCATGGCAGAGTGAGACCTTGAATCTGGGTCTCCCACGTCCTGATCTATCATCTGTGGACCCTGGGCCATAAAGGGTTTTACAGGTGATGACCAGAACCTTGAACTGGACTCAGAGACAAATAGGCAGTCAGGGCCCCCGGTCATATGGGCCGGAAAATGCGGGGGGGGGGGAGGCGTGGCTAATTGCTCCGGAGGAAAATAACATGCGGCAGCCCAATCAGAAGTCCTTTGGAGGTCCCGTGGGTAGGCTTCAGATGCAGATCAGACGGCTAGTCCGCAGCGTGGCAAAGAAGCAGCACGGCGCGTTCAAACCGGCACTCGCGCCGCACGGCTCCTGTGGCAAACGCCACTTCCTGTTTGTGCGCATGCTCCGTTGGGTGCTTGTGCGCATCCTGTGGAGACTTGAAAAAAAAAACCTTCTTTGCGACGGGACATGGGCGAGCGCCGGATGCCACAGAAGTCCACCGGAAATGCGGTCAGATGCCCGCCCTTGCCCCGCGGTTTCTGGAAACTAGTACCTCGTAGGTACTCGTTTTTAACTCCGCATCTTCGGTGGGGAGCCACGGGTTCGCCACGGGAGCACTGCGCTTCCCAGATGTTGAGGTGAGATCACGCCTGGAAAATCCGCGGGACTCCCGTGCCTCTCCCGTGGCAACTTTGCCGTGTGACCGGGGCCAGGGTAATGCTCTTGACTAACTCTCGATAGTAAATGAGCGGCAGCATTTGGAGAAGTGGGAGTTTCTGGCTTGTCTTCAGGGGCACCTACCTCTATGTATAGCAGTAGTTCAGCCTGAAGGCTGCTGTGAGTGTGGCCTGGATCAGTGCGGCCCAGTCAGCTAAACTGGGGGCCAGTTCCTGCTCCGGATAGAGATGGCAAAGCATGGCTTTGTCCTCTGCACTCCACCATCGGAGGAGTGGGATCCAACAGAGTTAGACAAAGGTGGTCTTACCCCACCAAAAACAGAGAGTGCTATATTCTCTCCTAATTCCAATAAAGCACCCAAACTCTTGCCCATCCAGGAAGATCAGCTGCTCTTGCCGTGGTCAGCAGTCGAGGCTTTATAAAACAGCAAGGGCAGCTGACACCTGTGAAGGTACCTGGCTCAGCAGTCGAGTGCAGACTTTGCCTGTAGAACATCCCAGGTTCAGACCGCAGCAAGTTCCCTTCAAGGCCTGTTGGGTGCCTGAGCTGGAAAGACCCTTCCTTGCCAGAGAACATCCAGTCAGGGCAGCTCCAGGGGCTCACAGCTGTCGCAATGATCCAGTGAGCACATGCCACCTAAACAGCTGCTCTGCCTGCTTGCATTGCCATCTGCCATTGCTGGTGTGTTTGTGCGAAACGGAATTCTTCCTGCTTTGGCTGGATCTTCACTGACAACTCAACAAGATGGACATGAGGTGACAGAGTTGAGATAGCAGAATGCAGGGCTTGGGGGTCTCACATTTTTCAGTGGTCCTCTGCATAAAAAAGGCCCTCTCTAGTGGTAGTAAACTATCACAGGGAAGAGAGAACTTTCTCCCTGATGCACTAGTTTTCTCCTTGCAGATTTTTTAAAAATGTGGGGAAGCATTCTGAAGTGGCTGCCTCCACCTGCAGTCTACAGGCTCAGTAGTCTTTCTGCAGTATGTGTAGACCTGGCCTTGGGTACTTTTATTATTCTCTAAGGATCCTTCATCTTATTTTTAAACAATTCTGATTAAGGATATAAAAAATAAGGGTATGGCTCGCAATTTAATTCATAGAATAGACTAATGAATCCACTAAGGTTTAGTTGGGTGTTTCCTAAACTTCTGATAACTTTATTTCCTGAATTTAAGCCTTGAGACAATCTAGACCTAAACAGAGTGATTTTTTAGCATGTATAAACATGAGAATCAACATACTTTTAGAAGAAGCTCTCCCACACCGATCCCCTTTGTGAGTCACTGGGCTGTGGTCACAATTGCGTGTCTGTGCACAGGCAAGGTGTGAGTGGATTGTTTGTTTGTTTATTCCTTCACATCCATAGACCCCCCCCTTCCCAGAAGCGGGCTCCAGGTGGGTAACAACATCATTTATACAAAAAAAATGTTAATAAAATTACATTAAAATTTAAAACATTTTCATAAATATCAAAATGGTGGTCACAGCCAGAGGTCATTTCGGGGGGGACTGCGGGGGAACGCAGTTCCCCCCGGGTGAAGTACGGGGGGCGGGGCACATGACGAAGCCCCGCCCCCTGCTTCCGGCCGCCCCGCTTCCGGCCCTCATTCAGCCAGGAGGAGGCAGGAGAAGAGGGAGGGTAAGTTGCTTCCTCCCCGCCTCTCCCCACCCCTGCCTGCCTGGGGCCAGGGAGGGCCTTGGCAGGGTTTCCTCGCACTCCCGCCGGCCTTGCAGGTCCACCACCGGGCCCCTGATGTCAGGGGGTGTGGCATATGCTAATGAGTTATGCTAATGAGTTCCCCTAGCTCTTTTTCTACAAAACGACCCACTGAACACTGAATCATGCAGAGATGCAGTATGCAGCCTCCCAGGCGGGTGGACACTATGGACATGCAAGAGTTGTAAACATTGTGTTCATGTTCTTGCTTGCACCCTTTGGGGAGGCCTGCTCCCAGCGGCTCATCAGTGGCACTAAGTTTCATCAGGTGTTGGAACGGGGAGAATCTTAGAGCAGCAGAACTGCTTGGCC
>NW_015165862.1:195861-214279 GCF_001447785.1 Gekko japonicus | reverse complement strand
TTAGTCATGCTGGCCACATGACCACGGAAACGTCTTCGGACAGTGCTGGCTCTTCGGCTTTGAAACGGAGATGAGCACCGCAACCCTAGAGTCGGACTCGACTGGATTTCAAGCAAGGGAACCTTCACCTTTACTAGTTAAAAACAATTATGGGCCACATTGTAGCAAACTTAAATTATGTAATCATATAAGAGATTTTACATTTGATGCAGGGCCTGAGAATAATGGTGAAGCCTCACAGTGTCTCATATGCCCTGAATAATATTAGTATTGTTAGCATAAAAAAAATAGAAATGAATGTTCCAATAGCCAATCTTTTTTAAAAAAAATGTATAGTAATAATAATAATAAATTAATATAATAAAAGCCGTTACATTACCTGCCTGTTTTCGTTCCGAAGATACAATCAAATCAAAGCCAATCAAATCAGACCCAGTGTACCCAAATGTTGTGCAATGTGAAATGGCAGAGGTGTCTCAAGATAATAGAAGTTGGTAGAGGGTGATGCGGTCCTGGTGCAGTCGGGATGCACGAAGCAATCAATGCGGGAGGGGGGAGGGGAAAAAAAAGAAAAGAAAAAAAGGTCAGAGACGTGGCACATCAGCCAAAGTGTCAGTCACTCATGACAAGAGAAACATTGGGAAGCAGCAAAGAACATTCACCACCAGTTCGATACAGCAGAACCATTCAAACCCTGCGGGGTTATAGGGTCCTCAAAGCGTGAATCCAGGAAGTCTCTCTCACAGGGAGAGCAGGGAGGCAGTGCAGAGGAGAGGTGGATGGAGCTGGGGCTGCGAAGAGGAGGGGAGGGGGTGGCCGCCCTCATTTCCCCACTGGGTTGATAGGCGAGGAGGGTCCTCTGGATGCCCAGTGACAGGCCCCCCCCCCCCCCCGCCTTGGGGGGCCGGCTGGGGGAGGGAGGGGGGGGGGGGGGCTTTGGAGAAGCCTCCCCCTCTTTTTTTTTTTTTTTTTTTTTGTGGTGGGGGGGGGGGGGGGGGGTTACCACCCTCCTGCCCGGCGAAGTGGCGGAGAGAGCGCGTGGCCTGCTGCCGCTGCCGGAGGGTTACCTGGAACTTTTGATTAAATTAGCTGCCGCCCCCCCCCATGGTCCCCTCCCCAAAAAGTCCCTAGCTACGGGGCTGCCCTGCAGGCAGCGGCACCATGACTTGCCCTCGGGCTTCCCTCTCCCTCCCACTGTGGGATTCTTGGGGGGGCATCATGGGACCTGGGAAAAGATCGTTCAGAAGGCCTTTTGAGCTCCCTTCCACAGGGTAAGAAAGCTTAGAAGGGCGCTCAGGAGGGACACCTTCAGTGCATCTCTCACAATCCCCCTTTCTGCTAGCCTGAGGCTGAGGCTTTGGACGCTGTGGCTGGATGGTTGCAGCAGAGTCGAAAGAAGTTAAATCCCTTGAACATGGAGGTCCTTGTCAGGCTTTCTGTGCATTTTGCGGTTTACAGCTTGCCTGTGTCAGGTCCCCACAGCAAACAACGTAGTACACACTTGCTAGAAGGCTTTACTTTATTGAAGCCATGAAGCACTTGAACAGGTTCACTGTTCAGAATAGCGAGAACCAAAGGGCCATGAAAGGTTAAAGCAAATTCATAATCACACTAGCCAATAACCACGGGTCCCGCATGCAGCCAAGGGGTCCCGCGCGCGCCTAAACCTTGGGAAGCAACTGCTACTGCAAAGTAAATAGGTATGCCGTTCCCACGGCTACTTCTCATTAGAGACATAGCAAAGCACCTCTGCTCTTCCTCCTGTGGCCTTGGCGAGATAGCGTTACATCAAAGCAGGGCTGGCATAGTCTGAAAGGAATGCATAGCTACTGGGGAAGATGTGCGCATGAAGAGCTAAGCGTATCTACGGGGCAAACATGGATGCACCTATGCACATAGAAATGAACCTTTGACAGCTTGCTGACAGCCTGTCATTGAGAGAGGAGGCTCCTCTCTCTCGCTCTCTTTGACGTGCCTGGGGCTTGTCACCTTCCCGATGCCAAATGTCCTGGCTTCTCAAATGTCTGTGATCCTGTTTCTGGCGGGCAAAATACTGGGGGTGATTGGGTCCTGATCTTTAGTGCCCTTACTTGAATTCCCTATATCTGTAACCTTTGCGTATTTAACTTCAGTCCTAAGATGAGGAGTGTCTAGGATGGTATCTGTCTCAATAAAGTTAGCTTTCTACAAACTGGCTGGTGTTGAGAACTGATTTAACCGGGAACCTGACAGTCTTGTACCTGGGTCGTGGGGTTATGGAGGTGGGCACCAGGCTCCCCACACTGGTGCCGGCCCAGGCAGTGAGGAGCCTGGGAGTAACTCCGGGTTCCTCTCTGCCCATGGAGGCCCAGGTTGCCGCAGTTGCCAGATCTGCATTCCTCCATCTTAGGCCGATCAGGCTACTGAAGCCCTCGCCCCCCCCCCCGGGACTTAGCTACAGTGACGCATGCAATGGTCACTTCCAGGCTTGATTACTGCAACTCGCTCTACGCAGGCTTACCCCTGAGGCTGATCCGGAAACTACAGCTGGTACAAAATGCGGCGACATCCCTGCTGACGTCGACGCCTGTGCAGGCTCACATTCGGCATGTGCTTTGTAACCTGCATTGGTTGCTGGTTGAGTACCGGATCTGCTTCAAGGTGTTGGTGATCACCTTAAAAGCCTTATTTGGCCTGGGACCAGCATACCTAAGGGACCGCCTCTTCCCATATATGTCTCGGAGAGCGTTACGCTCTGAGAGTCAACCTCTCCTGGCGATCCCTGGCCCAAAGGACGTCCGCCTCGCCTCGACCAGGGCTTTTTCCGCCCTGCCCCCCCCACCCGGTGGAACATGCCCCCTACTGAGATCAGGGCCTTGTGGGATTTTATTCAATTCCGCAGGGCCTGCAAGACGGAGCTCTTCCGTCAGGCCTTTGGCCGAGGCAGTGAGAGTCCACACATGGCCCCCCCCCCGAGGCTGCGGTCCCCCATTCACTGATAACCGGCCATACCTACCTACATCAATGGGCTGGACTCTCCCTACGGCAAGCTGTGACTATTGATTTTATATGGTTATAATGTGTTTTAAAGTTTTAGTGTATTTATGGAAATGTTGTAACCCACCCTGAGCCCGTTTACGGGATGGGTGGGATACAAATGCGATAAATAAATAAATAAACAGTCCAGTCCCCATGTTTCCCAAAAGCTCATGAGAATGCTTTTCAGAGACTCACCATGACCTATTATTTATTTATTTTATTTATTATGTTATATTTGTGGATCACCTAATGTTCACAGATGGGGGGCTCTAGGCAAATGTACAGATTTAAAACCATAAAAACCATGTCTAGCATATTATACAATAGTTCAAAGCAAGTAGTGCTATTTTTGTGAACCCCTCTTCCCGTTTCTTGTCTGTGGGAGCTTTGCGAGCATGAGGGAGGGAGGAAGCTCCACAAGGGATGGGGAGTCCAGGTAGGGTGCCGGCAACCAATAACAAGCCCCGCCTGACACTTTCTGAAAAGCTGGATGGGCCTGTAGTAATGTTTTTTTAAAAAAAACAGCTTGGTGCCAGATGGATCGAGGCTATGTCGCAACTTACGGAACAGTTTTTAAGCACTTACTCCACTTGATGCTGCCGCTTCAGTACTGCTTGTTCAGTTGCTTGCAAGTGTGGGGGCAGGTGTAAGGTTTCTCAGGAGTCTGACCTGCTCTAACCCTGCGAGTGGCGGCAAGCACCTGGGAGGGCCCTTGTGAAGAAAATCCTCCAAGCGTGTATAATGTGAGCCTCCCCTCTCCTCCCCTGAAACAGGATCGCCCCCCTCCTTCCACCCCAGCCCTGCCAGTTGTGGAGAACCCTCGGGAGGAGAGGAGGGAAGACGACAGGGTGGACGATCCGCTAGTGGACGAGTATAATTATGAAACCATCACAGATGAATACTACACTCCGCTACCATATGAGGATCTGAACTATGATGACCTTGACCCAGCAGAAAAGCTCCCAGAAGGCGCCATTGAGGCAGAAGTTCCCACCACCACGGTCATCACTGTCAATGAAACTGAGGTAATTTCTTTCACTGTGGCAGGTTTTGGCTCTACTTGCAATTCAGTCCCTAATTAAGGTACTGTGGATAAGTGCAGTTTTGGTTGCCGGCATGGTGTCCAGGTGGGGCTGATGGGGTGAAAAACCAGTGAACACTGAGGGTGAGGCACACAAAGGCCCATTACGCACGCACATCTTACTGCAGATTTTCAGAGCAGTAATCCTTTAATCTTGACGTCGGATTCTGTGCCCGCCCTACGCACCACTCTTTTTCCTCCAGTGTATTTATTCTGCAGCTACAATTTTAAAAGCACACTGGGGATCGAACATCACTTGTAACATGTTCAGGTTTTTTTAAAAATTATGCAATTGCCCTATTGCAGCTGCACAGTAGCATGCAGCAAGTGCCATACATTTAAATCCTTGTGGTTCAGGTTTTGTTCATGCATTTTAGTGTTAGTTCCTTGAATAAATGAATGCAGGCAAAGGGGGGGAAAGCGATGTTGAAACTGACCAGACTTTTTTGGAAACTGACAAGTAGCTGCATATTGCTGAGCACTAGGGGATTCACTGCTGAGTTATCGGCCACTGTGAAAAATGGGAGTCACGTGATCTCATAATATGGGGAAACATGTTGAGTGTACAGAATTCATGGTAGAACCCACTAACACTGGCACTGCAAGCTGTGATGATTGGCAACGTGTGTGTTTGCACGTGCCTGTGTAAAGTCGGCTGCAACTCCACCATGCTTTGCACAGGGCTGCAATTTGTATGGGGGAGGAGTCCTCTGGCAGAACCTCTGGAGAGCTTTTTTAGTCTTGTCCCACTAAATTGATTTTTTTGTATTTTCGCCAATGCCCTAGTGCAGCTGCTTAGTAATGCTAATTTCCTGCCCTTCCTTGAAAATTTGCATGGTTTTCTCTTTGTGATTCTCTAATTTGATCCTGCACACTGGTCATGATCTTGGCAGTTTTTAGAGCCTGTCCTGTGTGCATTGCACTCTGTCCTCCAAATGGACTAAAAAAAAGAGAGGGGGGGTTAAATAGAGCTTGTACACCGGTTGAGGGGGGAGGATGGCGAAAGGTGCAGAGCAGGTGGAACAATCTCAGTGTGGGCTAGGGGGGTGACCTTCGAGGGGCGGCAAAAGGGCGAGGAGAGAATCTGAGAGAAACTGTATGCTTTTGAATTACCTTCAGCTTGGAAGCAAAACAAGGGGGAAATCGGCACAAAAGCACTCTCAGAAAACCTGGGGAAACAGTGACCAGATACTGAACACTGAAGGGAGGAAAATCAATGCAGAATGACAAAGAAAACCCGACAGGCGTGCACAGTGAAAGCAGCAAGGGAAAAACACCCCTGCATAATAGGCCAAAGTGTCTGTGTGCCTTCAACACAGGAGTAGAAAATCAGTCAGCTTTCCCCATCCCTGCATCTCTCTGCTGGAAAAGCTTTACCTCTGAATTCTGGGTTTTCTTGCTTCATGACTCACTCTGTTAGAAAGCTTGCCAACAAGTGTCAAAATGAAATCTGATGCAAATTCAGAGGTCTCTGCTTGTGTTAAATGTCTGTCAGAATTTGATGGGGAATTGAGATTATTGGTTTCTCAGGGTCTCTGTGTTGTGCTGCAATAATGGGGGAGGGGAAAGCAAAATCAGCCTCTCGAGGCGGCCACTCACACTGATGGCTTTAAAAAGGGGCTAGGCACATCGCTAGAGGCCACGACAGCTTAAGATAGCAACCTACATGTGCCAGAGCAAGCCACATGAGGAGGAGGAGGAGGAGGAGGAGGAGGAGGCTCTCATGCCCGAGGAGATGTGGGGTCTCTTGCTGGCTACCCCCGCAGATGGAGGAGGTGAATGTTGGTCTCACCCAACAAAGCAGCACTTCTGCTGTGGACCCAGTTGTGGGAGCTGATGGGTGGCCATTCCTGACCAGTCACAGGCATCAAAAATTGCCCCAGGCATTGCAAGCAGTACCAGGCAGCACCACAATGGTTCATTACCACAAGGATGCCAGTTTGGTGTAGCGGTTAAGTGTGCGGACTCTAATCTGGGAGATCCGGGTTTGATTCCCCACTCCTCCACTTGCACCCGGCTGGATGACCTTGGGTCAGTCACAAGCTCTGGCACAGCTGTCCTTGAAAAAGAGCAGTTTCTGTCAGAGCTCTCTCAGCCCCACCCACCTCGCAGGGTGTCTGTTGTGGGGAGGGGAAGGGAAAGGAGTTTGTAAGCCGCTCTGAGACACCTTTGGGTAGTGAAGGGCGGGGTATAAATCCAATCTCTTCTTCTATTTCTCTTGTTTTATGTGATGTTCTCTCCTTTCTGGATATCCTTGTTGGTGTCTGGAGAGCCAAAGGTGAGGTTGTCAGCACAGGCTTTGAAACTTTGCTTTCACTTCTGACTCTGATCCTGACCCCGCTACAGTGACTTCTCTTGTTTTTTTTATCTGGATTTGATCACAGACCTGGGGTTTTAAAAACATATCTCAGTGGACCTCAGAAGCTTATGGGGACTACTCTTTGAGAGGAAGGGTAATGGATATTCTTCCCTGAAGGGTAGATAGCCCTCTGCAGCCTCATATCGGTCCCCTGCCATCTGCAGCCATGGGAGAAGGCCGTTTTCCTGCACTCGGTCCAGTACTTTAGGTAAAGGTTTCCTTTGCTCGAAAGCCAGTCGAATCCGACTCTAGGGATGCGGTGCTCATCTCAGTTTCCAAGCCGAAGGGCCAGCGCTGTCCAAAGACGTTTCCGTGGTCATGTGGCCAGCATGACTAGACGCCGAGGCGCACGTAACACTGTTACCTTCCCACCGAAGTGGGAAGTTGTTACCTTCCGACTATTTATCTACTTGCAATGTCTTGCTTTCGAACTGCTAGGTTGGCAGGAGCTGGGACCAGAGACGGGAGCTCACTCCGTCATGCGGCACACTCGGGTCTCGAACTGCTGAACTACCGACCTTCCGGTCTGCACCTTCAGCGTCTTAACCACTTGAGCCACCACAGCCCCTTCCAGTATTTTAGCCACCTGGGCAGGTTGTTGTGTGGTGTTCCTTACTAACCATGCAGCATGGTGCAAACAGCTTTTTGTGCATGTGTTAACTCGTTTCTTCCCATCCTTGCTGTGCAACTGTCCTATTCAGCAGGTAGTTGTTTAAATAGATCTCTCACGAGTCATATAAATCAGTTCACAGTAAATGCTGTGCCTCAATAGTTGCAACTGCTCAGTTTGATTCAGCAGAGAAGAGTTTGGGGAAACTCAGTGCAAACCTGATCGGCAGGCGTTTTGCGGCTGCTCACCGTGAACTGAACAGACCAAGCGATCAGAGCAAATGTGATTGCCGCCTTCAGACATAGTTAGTTCAACAGTCAAACGTGTTGATGGCAATTCGCGGCATCCCTAGTGCACAGCAGGCCGATGCACAGAACAGTGGGGGTCGTGGCCCAGCGTCCTCTCTGGTCCTGCGTTCCCTGATGGAAGGCGAGTGTGTGAAAGTCCCCTGAGGTGTGGAAAAGGTCTAAAATCTGGTGCCGTTCCCTCAGGTGGCTTTGAGAAGAGTGTCTGAGGTGGGCTGTGATTGTTGTCTTAGACTGCAGGGAGAGAGAGCCAAGGCGGAGAAGATGCTGACAAGGACTTTGCGGAGGAAACCATCCGGGAGTACGACACCTACTACGACGGCTACTACGACAGAACAGACTCTCCTGATATTGGGCCTGGAATGCCTGCGAACCAGGACACGCTTTACGAAGGGGTAAGGGATGCCTGTGCCCCCCGAGGGCTGGCTTGGCCATAAGAGTCCCCCTTTGGGCAAATGTTAACCCGTCTGCCTGGCATGGTTGGTTTGCCTCTTCCTGGTAATTGCCCCACACAGGGAGGGCCTCCGGGGAAAGAGCGAGCCAGCTGAAGGTTGAACCTCATGTGACGTTTGCCGCCAGCAGCTTCAAAACTGGCCCAGCCCCTGGAGAAATGGGGAGGTTAGCGAAAGCTCTGTGTGTACATTAAGCAGACTGTCCCCCCCGCCCCACTTCTCTGCCCCGTATGACTTTTGCCACAATCAGGGTCCAGGAATTATATCTTGTAATTAGCTGGCAATCGCTGATGGGTTATTTCCTCTCCTGAGGTTATTCGTAGGGGGCCAGAAGTGGATTACGGGGGGGGGGGTCCTCTGGGTGAGGTGAAGTGAGAGCCACCCCCCATCGGTTCTTTGGTGGGACTCACAAAACTGAGGGTTCTCCCTATGGGGACGGGGGGGGGGGCGCTTGCCTAGCTAGCTTCTGGGGTATTCTAAGCTTTTTCCCTGCCTCTCCCTGAAAACGGGGGGCCTGTGGCTTGGGGGCAGGGCTCCTGCTTTTCATGCCGTTCCTCAACACCTTCAGTTAAAGGCTGGGAAGTAGCAAGACCACCTGGATCTTGGAGGCTGGATGCCGATCAGAAGAGACCGGCCCGTGTCACACTGCATGTCCTTGGAATAAGGCAGCAGCTTCGTGTGCTAATCAGCTCAGTTTTCAGTTTGTTTTTATAATGTCAATCTGTAACTTACCCGCAGTGCAGTCCTGAGCAGGATTATTCCCTTCCTCATTTGGTGTCGTGGTTATGTGCATGGACTCTAATCTGGGAGAACCGGGTTTGATTCTCCACTCCTCCACTTGCACCTGGCTGGATGACCTTGGGCAAGCCGTAGTTCTGATAAGAGCTGTCCTTGAAAGAGTGGTTTCTGTCAAGAGCTCTCTCAGCCCCACCTACCTCCCAGGGTGTCTGTTGTGGGGAGGGGGAGGGAAAGGAGACTGTAAGCCGCTCTGAGACTCCTTTGGGTAGTGGTGAAGGGCAGGGTATAGATCCAATCTCTTCTTCTTCTTCTTCCTCACAGGGTGTCTGTTGTGGGGAGGGGAAAAGAAAGGAGTTTGTAAGCAGGGCCAGCTCGAGATGTTTCTGCACCCTAGGCGAGGCTGCCTTGTGGTGCAGATGCCAACCTCCCAGTGGGGCCTGGAAACCTGGAGACCTCTGGAGCCAGCCACCCTTTTGCTGCTGCCACCACCCCCTCCTCCCCCCTGCCGCCACCAAATGGGGGGAGGAGGGGGGGAACAGCTTGGCGCCCCATCCAGGGCCCAGCACTCTAGGCGAATGCCTAGTTTGCCTAGTGGGTGAGCCAGCCCTGTTTGTAAGCCGCTCTGAGACACCTTGGGGTAGTGAAGGGCCATGGGGTATAAATCCAATCTCTTCTTCTTCTTCTTCGTCCACTGAAGCCAGGATGGGACTCTGCTTAGGACTGCAGGGCCAGCTCCTTAACCAGTGTGATGCTTGCCCCGCCTTCCGCTGTCCTGGCTCGTGAGTGGAAAACGTTCCAGGATGACTGACATTCTTGGCTCCTCTTCATTTAATTTAATTTAAATGGCATAACAGAGGACCTTTCCTATGAATGGTGTACTGCTTCTGTTCCGGCTTTGGCTATTTCGCTCTGGTTCCTGATGCTGCCTGCCCATATCCTTCCTTTCTTTCCTACATTTTTCATGCCCTTGCTCCAAAGAGCTCCAGGTCTTGTACGTGGGGCTCCTCTCCAACATGGTATCCTCATACCAACCCTGTGAGGTAGGTTAAGCGGAGAGAAAACGACAGGCCAAAAGTCACCCAGCAAACGTCATGTCAGAGAAGGATTTGAATCAGCAGGGTAAATCCAGCCTTCCGTCTCCTGGCCCTTAACTCTTCTGTGCTATGTCTCATCTTGATTCTTCATGAAGAACCAGCTAACCTGCATATGTGGTGCTCTTTAGACAGATTAAGAATCTGTTCAATGTCAAATGGAACATTCTGGTTTGGAGTCCTGCCTGCCGGTGCCTCGGACTTTTCCTGCCAGGGTATTTAGGGTCTCTTTTGTACTTCAGTTCAAATCCCTCCTTGGCCATGACGCAATCTGGGCCTCCTTCACAGGGTTGTTGCTGTAAGGAAGAAAAAAGTGGAATAACCCCACATGTTGATGTATGCCTCTCCCCCCCCCCATTGCTATGAGGGTCTCCTGAGAGTGTCCTCGAATAAAAACAATGGGTAATCATTTCTCATGGGAACTAACGGGAAGGAGCACGTGTGAGCAATAAATGAAATGTCTGAGCAGCATACTTCAAATGCCCCCTTTTCCGTTGCATCTCACGGGGTAAGTGAGGCATTTGGCTTCCATATTGGTCAGCCTGCAGCACATGCGGCTCTTGCAAAACGGTGCATGTGATCAGTTGTTCTGACTTGCGTTTTCCTTGTCTGATGCAGATCGGTGGGCCACGAGGTGAAAAAGGGCAGAAGGGGGAGCCAGCGATCATTGAACCGGTAATGGCCTTCCTTTGTCATTGCTTAGCATGTGTGTGGCAGCTGGAGACTCCATGTGAGCTCACGGGGGGGGGGAATGGAGGACGAGGAACATCCACAGCTCCTTTTCAGCCTCCCGCTAAACGCACATAATCTGTTGTAACTACTACAAATAGCAGCAGTAGAGAAATCTGCTCTTCAACCCAGTGGCTAGAATTTTTGGGGGAGGGGGGGAAATAGGGGGCAGTTTAGCACTGTGGCTAATTTAATCAATGGCGCTAATTCAGTTACCGGATCTAATTTGATTACTGGAGCTGTTCTGCCACTGCCCAAAGTGAAATTTCCGCAAAAGGGTGTGTGTGTGGAGGGGGAAGATGCAAATTCCTTCATGCCTTTTTGGAGGGGGATATCCAAGGGGCAGGCTAGGGAAGTTCCTCCCCCACCCCACCCCCCGCTCCCCGACGTACCCCCTTGCGGGCTCCCGATGTCTCTTCCCCATGACTGGGTGGCATTTCCCAATCATGCCCTGTAGGGATGCCGTTGCAGCCGCTCCCCCCCCCCCCATGAGAAGCCAGCCCCAGCCTCCTCCTCCTGCTGCTGCTTGTCTTCCTGGAGGTGGGCCTGTGGGTGCCGCTGCTGCACCAGGGGAGGGGAGGGGAGCATGGCGCAGGGCAAGGCTGCAGCAGGGCTTCACCGTTGGGCCGCCTGGCTCTTGGCCACCATGCCCGGGCAGAAGAGGCTGCAGCAGGCCTTCAGAGCAGCACTGCTTTTGCCACAGCACCTTTGACCTCTTCTTCTTGCCAGACAAGTTGCTACATAGGCGGGCGGAAGTGGAGCTGGTGCCCTCCCCCTCCCCGGGCTCCCTGGGAGCAGAGTCCTTGCTGGTCACCCCAGGCTCCTCCACCTAATGGGGGGGGGACCAGGAGGGGGGGAGGGGGAGGGCACATTCGGGAGGGGGTGTTGCCCCCCCCCCCCGTGGCTACGGGACTGCTGCTCTTTCTCTCCTTTGCATGGTGATGGTGATGGAGTATATGTGTGGGTGAGAGAGAGGGGGAGGGGGAGGGAGCGGGAAAGAGAAATGCAACAAGAGACATTCCCCCCCCCCCTCCCAGGGTCCCCTACTAGGAGCACAGTTACAGTTTTGGAGAATTTGGGCACTGGATCTTAACTATGGTCATATTGGTGAAATGCTCTGATCATGCAAAAAAAAAAAAGATTTCCTAGGAATGCTGACGGCTTGCTTGCGCACTCTCGTCCGTGTCCTGTGGGCGACTTCCAGTGGCAGCTGTGTGGGCGAGTCGGTCAGTGCAATTCAGTTGCTGGAGAGAGCGTGCCTGTGCCCTTTTCGGGGGAGACCTGGGGACTTTTGGGCAACTGTGTCAGAAGCTGAGGGACCACTGGAGTGAGAAAGGCAGAGACTTGTCCTGCTGGTCAGTATCCCCAGAGGGGCCACGTGGCGGCTGCGGAGAGGGGCTAGCCCGAGGCCTCCAGCTGGGGGGTTCTGGGGGGAGGCTGGCTGGAGGCAGCTCTTTCCAATTCCTTGCTGCAGCACCGGATGCGCCTGCCTAGACCCCCTCCTCTCCACCACCACCTCCCCCCCCCCGGCTGTCACTGCAGTCCCTTCAGAGACTGCTGCGCTGCAATCACATGCCGGTGGCTGTGGGATCCCAGACAGGAGCTGGCGTTTCCTCACACACACACACCCCGGCCCCGCTGCCACCACCGTCGTCGTCCCTCGTACTGTCCATGCTGCACAGCGTATGGCCGGTGTCAGGGCTCGGCCCTTCCCTCCGATGGGCTCCCCTGACATCCGGAGTTGTGACTGGAAGGGGGGGGAAGGGCCCTGGGCTGGTGGGGGGCACGGCCAGCAGCTCCTCTCTGTGGCACTTATTTGTAGCAGTCCGTCCATTTCCTGCTTCTTTTCTGAGCCACACCAGTCCCAGTTGGAGCCTGAGAGCCGGTTTCAGCTGCCGGCCCTGACTCCTCAGCACCCCCCAGCTTAGAATACTGACACACACACCCCGGGGGGGGGGGTGTTGCTTTGCCCGTGGCTCTCTCCATAGAGGCAACACAGATATGTGTGTGTGGCAAGAGGGCCGCTCTAAGTCTGCGTCTGGAAAGTTGCCCTCAAGGTGGGGCCACACGGCTATCTTTTCTGTGTGCCCATAAAGTGACGTTTGGGGTCACCTCACCTTCCCTTTGCAGGCGCTTGCCGCCTCAGGTGCCCGGCTTCTTCCCTGGCAGGGCTGTTGTGCTTTGAGGAGCTCCACAACAGTCGCTGAGCAGCAGCTCATGCGGCCTCTGAGGCCCTGATCTGGATGAAGGGTGTGTCTCTGGTGGGGAGCCCTTTCTCTCCCCCCCCCACCCGTGCCCGCAGGCCGCCTGCCCAACTCCCCCTCCTCCCGGCTGCTGTTTGGCTCATAGAAGGAAGACGTCAGGCAGTTTGGTGTCTCACAGGGGGACAAATTAGCAGTTGGGGGTGTTGCTTCAAGTCCTGGAATGTGTAGGGGTGAAAGGGTTAAACCCCTGCTTGGCTCCCCCCCCCCCCCCCAGATGCTACTGGCCTGATCTAAATTGCCTTTCCCTGACTGTTAATTGCCCATTGGTCGGGAGTCATGGATGGATGGATGGATGGATGGATGGATGGATGGATGGATGGATGGATGGACGCTGTCTAGTGCAGCCCTACTGCTGCTGTTATTTGCCTTTAGAGACCATTCAGCACCATCAGAGACTAAGGGTACAGCGGAAGAGGGCAGGGCTCCCATGCCTTTTGTGGCAGGCAAAGCCGGAATTCTGCTGCTTTCCCCATCACTTGGTTTGCACGCCAAGGGTGAGCTTCACGACAAACTGTCTGCATTCTGTGCTGCGTGAATATACACGGGCACCCTGCTGGGTAGGGTTGCCAGACCCCAGTTGTAGGTGGGGGATCCCTCTGTTTTGTGGACTCCTTCCTAACCACCCACCCACCGCTGGCCGGGTGGCTAGCAGGAGGAACTCCTCCCCCCAACTGCAACATGGAGTGATGTGCCGACACCCCCTGGAAGGGACGTAGGTGCGTCGGGGATGTGGGATGTCTGTGATGCTGTTGTTTAGGGGCAACACTCTGTGGCTTGGGAGCAATTCCACCTTAGAGTTTTGCCCAGAAACCAGAGCGCCGCCCCTGATGTGCCTGCACCGCTTTCAGGCGATGCAGGCACAGCATGTGATGTCACTTCTGGTGACGCCAGCACGTCAGGGGCAACGCTTCTGGCTCCCAGAGCATCACCCCCCCCGGTGTCTCAAAGGGACCTGGAACCTCCACTGCTGGGAGCAAAGCTGGCCATCCTCACTCAGGGTGCCTGGTGCAGGCGGGCATCGCTCACAGCAGGCTCAGTCCACTTTCCCAGCCATGGCTTCTCCATCCCTTTCCCACAGTCGCCCCGTCTAGCCCCGTCTACCACTCCTTCCCCTCCTGCACTTGCTGCTCACCAGGAACTCAGTTAACCCAGTTTTGCTTGGCAGAGTGGTTGGAGGAATCGCTATCCTCTCTGACCTCTGGGGTCAGAGGTTTTCATTTGCCGCTTCTCCATGGCCCCAGGTGACTTTCCTGCAAAGGCGGCAGCTGCTTTTCGAAAATCCTCCCCCCCCCTCCTCTCCCCCTCCTCTTATCCCAGACTCCACTTAGTTGTAAGTGCGCATGTTCCTGGGAGAAAATAAAAAATGTGTGCAATCCAAGTGTGGCAGGATCTGCTAATACAGTTACATAAAATCCTCTCTGCAAGAAGTTACCCAGAGAACAAAACACAGTTCAGCTTAATCATCCCAAAAGTATTTGGCAGCCCCAACGGCTTTCAAAACGCCGGACAGTGGAACGGCTGCCAGAAGGTAAACAAGACCAAATGCTGCCTTTCCCTCCCTGTCTCTCTCTGTCCAAGACGAAATGTTCAAGGGCTGCTTTTTAAAAAAAAGGAAGAGAGAGAATGGCTGCTCCTTCTTTTCAGCAAAGACTTAGATGCATTTAGAGGAGGGGGTGTGAGATATCCTTTGCCTGGATGATATCTTTCATCCTCTTCTCAGTGGAGGCCCTAGATGCTAACTTAGAAGTTGGAAGAGATGGGGTCAGCCACTGTGTGCGCGTGCGCGTGTGTGCATGCTTCTGCCTGTGACGTCAGTGTGCCACGTTCTTCTTCACAGCCTCCGCAAGCCAGGGGGAAAGTAAGGAAGGGCTTTCTGAAGGGGCCCACCTGAGTCCCCTCCAGAAGTAATCCATGTTAACAAGCATCCCTTCCTGCCCGCTTGCGGAACTGGGCTTGCTTTCCCTGCCCGTTCCTGGGAGATGAGCCCTGCTTCTGCCTCTGGTTTGCACACTATGCTGGAGTGGAGTGTGCAGCAGAGGCCCTGGATCTGGGGGCTTTGTGCTGTTGGCACACCAAAGGTGGTTTTGGTCTGTGGGGCTGCTCGTCACTTTCCCCCTGAGAGTGAAATTGGGGACCCAGAGGAGGGAAAACCTGTCCCTCCTAACCCTGGGGTCCCTCACCTCAGGGAGGAAGGCAGGTCTTACCGTATCTCTCCCAAATCTCAGAAGTGGGTGGCCTGGGCCATCTGACTATCAAGATGGGGCTTCAGCCAGCCAGACTAACTGAGATTTCTCAGCACCACACAGGGATGATGCCCTTCGGCTGAGCGGTGGGCCACTGGAAACTGTCCTTCAGGAACCTGAGGGGTGTGTGGATAATTGTGGGGCGGAGGGACCAGGATGCCAACAATGTTGAAGGCCAGCGGTTGAAATAGGAGCACGGTCCATATAGGAGCATGGGCCACACTGGCTGTATGTGGTGCTGTTGGTGTGTGTGGCATCTCTCAGGATGGCCAAAGCGGGAAGAGGCAGGTTTCTGTCCTGAGGAACTTACAGTGCCAGGAGGTGGGGGCAGGGAGGCAGACAGGTCACACCGGAGGGATGTGAGGCGGCCGGCCTACAGCACTCGCGCCCAGTCGGGGCTGCGGCTTGATAGGCCTGCCAGACTGGAGGGGGGTGGGGGAGGGCAGGATCCAGACACCAGGCAGGCCACGGGCCACCGTCGGTGGGCTGTCTGCGCCACGGTGAGTGGCAAATTACGCAGGCCTCAAGGAGAGCCGGACTCCACTCTGAGGACGCCATCCTGGGCCCGCCCTGCCCATCTCTTCTGTTAAATCTCCGCCTCCTCTGTCACATCCTTTGGATTACCCACCCTTCCGTCAATCCTGGCAGTCGGGATTCCTTGCCGAGGAGAGACTCCAGATGTCCCCAGAGCTGGAGCTGAAGATAAACCACAACGCTGGAAACATGGGGAGATGCCAGGAAGGGGAAACCAGCCCCTCGCTGTCCGGCTCTGGGGCCTCTGTTGTGAGCAGTGTTCCCTCTAAGCTGAGTTCGTGTGAGCTAGCTCACAGTTTTTTAGCCTCCATCTCACACATTTTTGTCTTTGCTCAGGAAGGATGGCTCCAGAGCAAACTAATTTATGCAGAAGCCAAATCGCTCGCTCACAACTTTAATGCCAGGGGCTCACAAAGTAGAATTTTTGCTCACAGGACTCCACAGCTTAGAGGGAACATTGGTTGTGAGCCCTGATGGCAAAGCCACTTGTGGGGGGGGGCAGGAGGTGTCCAGCAGAAGGGGATAACCCCAGAGAGGCTGGGACGGGTTTCCCCACAGCAGATTAACGGGAGCCCCGGACAGAATTTATGCCAGCAGAAGCATTTTGGAGTCAGAGCCGGATGTTTCTGGGGCCGCCGTGAGGCAGAGACGCTTGTGCTTAAATCCACAAACAAGGGAGGGCAGACATTGCAAAGAGAAGCCAGCTGAAAACTAGACCCATTCAAAAGAGTACCGGCTCTCTTTGGAAGGTCTCCCTCCTCCTCCTCCTCCTCCTCCTCCTCCTCCTCCGAGTTCAGTTTCTCCTCTCCGTCGCTCCCCCCCCCGTGGACTCTCCCCTTTCCCTGCTTCTTTCTCTCCCTCCCACCAAGCAGCCGGCCGGCGCTTGCTCACCTGCCCCTCCGTCCTCAGCCGCTCCCGAGAACTGAGGGGATCCGTCTAGCCTGGGCGGTCCAGGTCTCGACTCTGCCCGCTGACGACCTCCCATCATCCATGTATACCCCGCCTTTCTCCACAAAGCAGCTTGGCTCGTTCTTCCCGCCTCCCTTTTGTCCTCACAATGGCCCCGTGGGGTCCGCTAGGCTGAGCGTTTGTGACTGGCCCAGCAGAACCTGGTGCGTGTCCCTGGCAGACTGTGAATGGACAAGGCCAAAGCCGGAGAAAACTGACGCCACAGTGGGGACCAGAGCGTGGGGACGTCCACAAAACCTTGTCCTGAAATAAATGCTGTTAGTCTTTCAGGTGCATATACCAACAAAGGGAGCAGCAATGAAATGACACCTGAACACAATGGATTGCTGCAAAGTGCATACAATTAAGAATAATAGACAATAATTAAACAATAGTACTGATGAGCTTCATGATGTTTTAATCTTTGTTTTTCAACAATAGGGCGCCACCAAACAGAAGATGATGACGTCAAGATGAACGGACGAACCTCCCGAGTTACCGTTCGTTTCGAAGTTTCTTTATCAGACAGGTCTCAGTTCAGCGTTCTTGTGCAATAAAGTCAACCACAAGGGTGTTCTTAAATTCAGATAACTTCTTCCACAGCTCTTTGCTAACAGTTACACCTTTCAGTCAGACAACAAGTTCATCTTGACGTCATCATCTTCTGTTTGGTGGCGCCCTATTGTTGAAAAACAAAGATTAAAACATCATGAAGCTCATCAGTCTTTCAGGTGCAACTGGACTCCTGCTCCACGACACCCCTCTGGGCCCCCAGGCCAAAAACTGCACGGCGGGGGGGGGGAACAGTATGCCACCCAGTGTGCCCTCTGCCCCCCTGGAAAGGACTCAGCCATGCTCCTTCTGGCCCGCGACGGCCCCGGTGCCAGGCAGGAAGAGAGAGGGTGGCCCTGGCTCCTGAGGGGCCTTTGAGCAGAGCTGTGCCTTGTGAACGCCTCAGAGCCGGGCCACAGCTCCCCCACAGCTCGCCCATCCAAGGAATCTGGGGTCAAGCATCAGAAAACGCCACCGTGCGAACTAGCATGGATGAAAGCAACCTACAGAGTGCGTTTGGGCCGTGGACGTCTGCGCCTGTCCCTGCCATCTGTTGGGCGGATTCAGAGACAGGGACTGGAACTGGAACGGGACGTGAGAGTGCTGCATGAACTCCCAAGTGTTCCCCTAGCAAGCGCCCCAACGTGGGGGTGGGGGTGGGGTGGGTCCTCCCATGGGAAAGTTCGTATTAGGGAAAGTGTCTCAAGCTTTCTTCAGAGCTCCTTGGACGTCTTGGAATGCCCAGATCCATCCAGAATGTTTCTTTAGGTGCAGTCTTGGGACGTGTAACCCTTCCTTTCCCTAGAAGGAATAGCAGGATTTGACTTTTTGAATTTGCTTGAAACGCACTGGTTCCTCTTGGCCAGCCATGAGCTTTTATATTTGCCTTATCTGCATTATGGCTCCAGGTGCACTTTGGGGATGACTTCAGTGGCTGTGTGCGTGCACCCGTGGGAGGGGGAGCCGGTTTCCCCGTGGGTGGAGCTAATGAGGCAGATGTTTTCTTTAGCTGGAGGGGGACAGGGGAGGTTGCCAGAGGCCGTCCCTGTGGCATCACCCCCCACACTCTGGCCTGGCACAGCTCTCCCGACCGACCGACCTTCGCTTCAACCCTGACCTCCTTTGAGGGGGTGGGATTGGCGCGGAGGGTTGGCTCTCCCCCAGCCGCTCGCCCCGGCCTTTGCTGGATCCCTTGGTTTCCTCCCCGCCGAGGGAGGGAGTGCTCCCACTTTGGTGCAGAGCCCGCAGAAGTGTGATCTGGGGCGTATCATGGGAGGGAGTTTAGCAGCCCTAGACAGGAATACCTTTTCCTTCCCCAGCAGAGGGCTTCCCAGACCTCTGAACCCTGAACCAGCCCCCCCCGCCCCCCCGAAACTGGAGGACACGCTTACCTTTGCATGGGCAACAGTTTGATGAGCTTCTGAGTATCACTGGTCTCTTTACTGGGGAAGACAGCCTATTGGAAACCTCCTGGAGAGGTCCTTTGGGGGCAAC